>NC_056739.1:83179442-83346942 GCF_019279795.1 Protopterus annectens | reverse complement strand
AAAATTTAAGATCTACTGTGGCCGCAGGTTCAAATGGGGGAGCAGTCAAGGCCTGAAGAACCAAGGACAGATCCCAAGGAGGAACCGCTTGCTTGACAGGGGGCCTAAGGAGAAAGGTGCCTTTAAGGAAGATTTTACACAATTTGGCAGACATAAGTGGTCCAGAGTCATGACCAACATGATAGTGAGAAATGGCCGCAAGCTGCACTTTGACCGTGGAACTACTGGCACCATCATTAAAAAGAGTGGTGAGAAAGTATAGCACCAGAGGAAGGGGAACCGTGAAAGGATCTAGACCTTGCCGCTCCGCCCAAATGGAGAACAGTTTCCATTTACTGCGGTAAACTTTCCTGGTAGATGGCTTATGAGCCGCTACCAAGATGGCCTTAACGGGAGACGAGATACTGGGAGTCCTAATTAGGAGTGGAACTGGAGCAGCCAAGCCGTTAGCTTCAGGTTGTCCAGATTCGGAATTGGTAGGTTCGATGGATGCGAAATCAGATCCGGAATGGGATCTAGAATCCAAGGTGGATTCACCGAGTGAGACCTTAGGAAAGGGAACCAGATCTGTCGAGGACAGAATGGGGCAATGAGGATCATTCTGCACCCCAACTGAGAGGCTTTCTGAAGAACTTGGAACATCAGAGGCAAAGGGGGGTAAGCATAAAGAAGACCGGGAGGCCAAGCATGCACCAGAGCGTCTCTCGGGGAATCCTCTGGAGGAGGGATTAGAGCGAAAAAACTGTCGCACTTGGTGTTTAAGGGAGACGCAAAAAGATCGCAACAAGGAGTTCCCCACCGTGCGAAGATACGTTTCACTACTTGAGCATTGAGAGACCACTCGTACTGGGAGAGAATGGTGCGACTGAGTTTGTCCGCCAGGATGTTGGACCGACCCAGAATATGCGTTGCGATGAGAAAGTGGTTGGTGGAGATCGCCCATTCCCACACTCTCATGGCTTCTCGACATAAGGGATAAGACCTGGTTCCCCCCTGTTTGTTGATGTACCAGACCATCGACATGTTGTCTGACTGAATCGCAATTGTTCCCAGGGGAAGAAAGGCCTGAAGTGCTCACAACGCCAAGAGCACTGCTCTCATCTCTAGAACATTGATATGCAGGGAGGTCTCTGAGTTGTTCCACGTGCCTTGGACTGTCCTGCCTGCAAAATGCCCCCCCCCCACCCGAGGCGGGAGGTGTCCATGGTCACCGTGGCGAGAGGGGGAGAAGCACAAAAAGGGCGGTCTCCGTGGAGATCCTGTGAGTGGAGCCACCACAAGAGGGACCGCTTGCAAGCCTTGCTGATCACAATGGGATGATGCAGAGGTAGAGCAAGGTAAGACCACTGAACTTGAAGTGTCCACTGAAGGACCCGCATGTTGAATCTGGCAAGAGGAAGAAGAGATATTGCTGCCGCCATGGACCCTAGAGCCCTCAGGACCAATTCCGCCGGAACAGAGCTGGAGTGGAGGATGGCCCGCACCTGGAGTCGCAAACTCTGAACTCTGTCGGCTGTGAGGAAGGCTCTTAACTCCCTCGTGTCTAGCCTGGCACCTATAAAATCTGTCAACTGAGTAGGGGCCAGGTTGGATTTTGCTACATTTATCGTGATGCCCAAGCAGGGAGCTAGATGAAGAAAGGAGTCTCGCACCAATGATAGTAGATGCCTTGTTGGGGCGGTAAGGAGCCAGTCGTCCAGGTATGGGAAGACCTGCACCCCCTGAAGCCTTAGGTGGGCCACAACCACTGCTAATACTTTGGTGAACACCCTGGGGGCTGTGGTGAGACCAAAGGGAAGGACCCTGAACTGGTAGTGACTGGCTCCCACCGGAAGTGAAGAAACCTCCTGGAACGTCTGTCCATTAGTATGTGGTAGTACGCATCCTTGAGGTCTATAGAGCACATCCAGTGATTCTTTCCCAGAAGGGGAAGGATAGATTGCAGGGTGACCATCCGGAACTTCTCTTTGGGAACTGCCAGGTTTAACAGGGACAGGTCTAAAATTGGTCTTAGGTCCCCCGTCTTCTTTGGCACTAAAAAGAACCTGGAGTAGAACCCTGATCTGATCTGGTCTGGGGGGACGGGCTGGATGGCTCTTTTCCCCAGCAGATGGCCAATTTCTGCCGAAGCGGCCTCCCACTGACCGGGTGGAATGTCGGGGAGGGATTTTAATTTTGGAAAGTGATGAAAAGGAATCTTGTATCCTCTGGATATAATGCGGAGGACCCAGCGGTCTGATGTTATGGACTCCCATGCCGCTAGGTGCTCCGAAAAAATGTCCCCGACTGCCTCCAGAGTGGAGCAGTCGGGCAACCCTTCAGGGCTGCTGCGCGGGCCGTTCAGAGAAAGGTTCTCTGGACCCGAAGTTCCTGGGAGCCCCTCTGCCCCTGGGGTGGCGTCCTCCCTGTCCTCCTCTGCCACGGAAGGACTGGTTGTCCGGAGCGGGTTGGGATTGCTGCGACTTCCGGAACCACATCTTCTTCTGGCCCTTTTGGTTCCTAGAGTAGGACCTCTGGGGTACAGAGAAGCGGATTCCGACGGCAGACAGCATCTTCCCGTCCTTTTCGCTCTGGGTCAAGGTGTCGCAAACCGTCTTGCCAAAAAGGGCAGAACCATCGAAGGGAGTGTTCGCGAAGGACGCCTTGAAGGGCTCCGTGAAATCACAATGGCGGAGCCAGGCCTGGCGTCTCGTGACTAGGCCTACTCCTGCAGCTCTAGCGGCTCCCTCAGTAGCATGGGACAGCAACCGCATAGAGGTATTCGTTACGGATCGAAGAGTGGCCATACGGGTGGAGTGCAAGAGTTTGTCCTCTTCCAACATGGACTCAGGGGGGGATGCAGCGTATTCTTTAATAACATCGCGCTGCATCCTGATCACATGTGCCAAGTAGTTGAGTGCCCTCATTGAGAAGGTCGCAGAACTAAACATTCGCTTCCCCAAGTGGTCCATCATCTGAGACTCCTTGCTCGGAGGGTGGACTGAGGGACTCTCCTGAGCGAGTTCCCTCTTGGTGGCTGCTGCCGTCAACATGGCATCTACAGGGGGCCCCTTACTCCAGTGGGCACGGTCTGCAGGGGGGCTAAGGATTCGGTCTGGCCTTTTGGGGATTGGCTCCACGGTGTCCGGTTCCTTCCACGCCCTGGTGGTAATGAGGTCCACCAGGGGGTCGGCAGGAGGGGACACCCAAGAGGTAGACGGGCCCGCTTCGAATGCCTCCAAGAACACGGACTCGTCCGAGGAAGACTTTGGGGCAGACCACCCCCCCCCTTATGCAAAGCATTTCCATGATGTCTCCAAAGGAGACATCCTCGGGGGGTGATCTTGGGGAGCCTTCCCCTTCCTCCAAATCTGTGTCTTCAGTTAAAGACTCGGGGGAGTCTATGTGCCTCCTTTTACACGTATGCTTGCGAGAGGCTTCCTCGGGGGGGCTGTCCGAGGAGCCCTCGCAAGTAGTGTCTTGTTCCAAAGGAACAGCTTGGGGCACTGAAGCGGGCTGTCCCAGTGGCCGGATGGTGGAAGCCTGACCCAGTGCAGATGGAGCGCAGGACGGAGCCGAAGCAAGTGCCGGGGGTCTGGAAGCCCTCAACAGAGCCCTCTCCACTACATCAAAAGCCGAGGGGGAGCCAGCCTTGACCAAAGGATCTGAAAGTCAGCTCCCCCTCGGATCCGAAGAGTGGATCGGAGCCGGCCCCGAGACACTCGGATCTGAGGGACCAGTGCGCTCCGACACAGACGGCGCCGAAGGCACACTGAATCCCCCGGATCCGAAGCTCAGAGCCAGGCTCCGAGAGGTCGGATCCGAAACACTCGAGGGCAAGGTCGGATCCGAAGTACCTAGTACTATCGGAGCCGATCCACCCCCGGCTCCGAAGCTGCCCGGCTCCGAACGCTCCGAACCCGGGTAGCGGGTCGGAGAAGGAGCTATAGGCTTGAAAAATGGGGTCGAGCTCCCCCCTAGAGGGGGAGGAGGCAGGAGCACTCCCATCTGCATCTGGGCCTGGATGAACCTTCTCATCATCCGGTCCAGATCGGCGTCAGAAAGGCTATAAGTGGATCTCGAAGAGGCTACCGAGGTAGGCCTTGAGTGCCTCCTTGATAGCCTCGATGGAGACAGGTCTCCTCCTCCTCAGGCCCCGGTGAAAAGCAGACCGGAGACCGGAGCCGAGGGGGGGAAGAGCCAGTAGCCAAGGAGGCCGGAGGAGAAGCCCGCTTAGCTGGCTGGGCCGAAACGGAGGTCTCGGCCCGCCGCTTGTGGTGCTTCTCCCTCCGGTCCTGTTTTCTTGCCTCTCTCTCCTCCAACCCAGCAGTGGGAGGTTGAGTCTCAGGTGGAGGAGGGAGAGCAGGAGAGGAGGGAACCGAAGCCACGGTTCCCACCACAGGAGCGGGAGCCAAAGCCAAGTTCGGGGGCAGAAGTCCCGCCAGGACCAGCTTCGACCTCCGCTCCTTCAATGCCCTGGGGTTGAACCCTGCACAAATGGAACATCCAGAAGTGAGGTGTTCAACCCCAGCATCGACACAGTGTGGCCATCAGCAGGGGATAGCTTATGGCCACACTCGGAGCACTTGGAGAAAATTGCCTTAGGGGCTTCTGACATGATAAAGTCTTTTTTTTTTTTTGAACAAAAAACAAAAGACAGAGAAACTGGTACTAAATTAGTACACACACACAAGGCCCCACACAATACACTCACACAGAAACTGCGACCAGCGAGGGGAGGGTAAACTAAAGTTCTTAAAATTAAGAATTATAAGCTAAAACTAACAAATTATGAAAGGGAACCTAATACAATCACTCAAAAAACACAATAACTATTAAATATAATGCTTTCTTTGAATACAAAAATCACTTAGCTGAAGAGCTCAGAATCCAAGACCTGGTTACCAGCGCGGCAAACTAGATCTGGGGTCATGTAGGGAGAGCAGGGCATTATGGGTGAGGGGAGGAGCTAGGAGCTCGGATCCATAGCTGGTAAAACCATGCCGGTTCGGATCCGATATCGGATCCATAACCCACAGGTTGCAGACAAATGAATCTCCTACTTCAGAACAAAAGTTTACCTGTTGCTGGGTGTACTTGCAACTGAAGCATTTTAGTGCCATATGAGTGACCTGCACTGCCACATCCCTTAGCCTAGAAAAAATCCTTACTGTCTTTCGTGGCATGGTTAGGGAGCATATATAATATCCTTTAACACTGACTGAGTGCCAAACATGGAAGGATTCTGTGGAATGCAACAGCTCTCATGTCACTATCAAGGCTCCCAAAAGTAAACATGCTGATATTTATATACACAGTTAAGGTACTCAGTTAAGTGCCAAACTGTGTGTAGACCAGACTGAGTAATAGCTAATGTATCTGCTGAACATCAGGGATGCATGTACAATGCACACACATATGAATGATGTGAAACCTGGAACATGTACAATGCACATATATGAAGGAAGTGAACCCAGGAACATGCACAATGCACACCGTTGGAGGATTTGAACTGAACATTGTATGCATGATGCACACTCCTGGAAGATATCCACACTGAGAGCATATACGATGCACATATAGGTTTATAGGTTCATAGGTAGGTACCAGGCTATTGGCCCTAGGGCCTATATAAGCCTAGGCAAACGGTACCCTGGCTTTCGCCACCCAAGAAAATTATTTTCCTGTGCCCCTGTTGAGCAGAGCCACAGAAGTGATCCCTGGGGTGAAGGTGAATTTCCTATCTTCCATCCAATCATCAAGATTTTTCTTGAAGAGTGCTAATGAGGAGCTTTGTTTGATATAGATAGGTAGTTTGTTCCACAGTATGGGAAGGCTCTGGGACAGGAATCTATCCCTCCAGCATGTTCTGTTTATTATGGTGACAAGGTTTAGGTCCCTAGAGCGTGTAGCTCAGAGGGATTTCTTTAAGTGGAGCATGTCCAACAGCTCTGGGTTGGACATAGCTTTGTATGTTAGGCAGAGATCACCTCTGAGTAGGTGATATGCGACGGAGTAAAGCTGGACTTTTTTGAGACGGTCTGCGTAGGACATCTGTTTGAGGCCAGTAATCCTCTTTGTGAGGTATTTCTGCGACCTTTCCAGTTGTTGTAGATGTCTTGTGAGATACATACCAAAAGGGGCATTGTAATCTATAATGGGTCTAATGAGTGAAGAGTTTAGGAGAACAATGACCTCTTTTTTCCTGGATGAGAAACCTTTTGTGATGAGGTGTGCCACATAGAAGGATTTCCTGACTACTATGGCGTTGTGATTATCAAAGGAGAGACTACTGTCCACCTGGGTCCCAAGGTCTCTTATCACACTTTCGGTGTTAAGTAGACTATTGCCTGTGTGATAGTTCATGGGTACAGAATTTTTACCAAAAGGGATGACAATGCACTTTTTGTCATTGAGCTTGAGGTCATGGCTTTGACACCAGGCATCTGTCTCAGTGAGGCTCTTTTGTAGGATGTCCACATTGTTAGGAGTTTTGATTATGGCTCCTAGTTTACAGACATCTGCAAACCTTGTTAGCCAAAGACCTTCTGTGTTAACCTGTACTTCAGAGAAGTAGATACCAAACAGGAGAGGACCCAGAACTGAATTCTGTGGTACTCCACTTGTCACTGGTTTGAAGTTGGATTTGGAGTCTGCTACTTCCACAGTGTGGGTTCTGTCAGTGAGCCAGTTGACAACCCATCTTGTGACATAGGGATTTATACCTAGTTTAGTGAGTTTATCTATAATTCCAGAGTGGGGGATGGTGTTGAAAGCCTTGTCGAGATCTAGATAGGCTGTGTGAACCACCTTACCCTCATCTACGGCTTTGGTGATCACTTCAAAGAATTCTATCAGGTTTAGGAGACATGATCTGCCTTTTATAAACTTGAACTGGGTGGGATCCAGAGTTTGGAGATTGCCAATGTCATTGTTTATAAGTCCCATGATGATACGTTCCATAGCTTTGCAGACCAGGTTCGTCAGGCTAATGGGGTGGTAGTTCCCGGGGTCTGTGATGTCTTCCCCTTTGTGGAGTGGGATAACCGTCGCTGTGTGCCATTCAGTGGGCACAAATCCTGAGGTGTGGCTCTGATTGAACATGGTACTTAGGTGTGGTGCCAGTTCGTTCTGTAGTTTGTTTAGAATGCAGCCTGAGATGTTGTCAGGTCCCATGGATGCTGTGTTCGTGGCTTTAGAGAGTACTTTTTACTTGTGCAGCCGTGATTACAGGAACTTTGCATTCTTCTGGTATAGAGATGGGCTCTTTAGGGGATGAGAGAGGGGTAAAGTTAGCACTGAACCTATCTGCCAACATATCAGCTGGTTCTGTATATTTAGTGCCATTGTGCTGTAACTCAGAGCAGATCTGAGTGTTGCCATTGAGGTTCTTGACATAACTATCGAATGATTTGTGGTTGTCTTTAGAATCAGTGGCGATTTTGTTTTCGTAACTAGCTTTGGAGGATTTTATGAAGGATCTCAGCTTTTTACTGAGGCTGACCAGGGAGTTCCTCCAGTCATGGGATTTTACTCTTTTTGCAGCAGTTAAATTCTTCTGTTGTAGAGCTTGTTTATGGCAGGGGACCACCAGATTGGCTTCCTTTTTCGGAGGATAGCATCTTGGTTCTGTTAGGGATAGCACGATCCATGCACTCGTGTAAGTGCTTATAAAGTGCATTTGTGTAGGATTCAGCAGTCGTACCTCTACTGTCCATCAGCATGGGTATCGTGAAGTTTTCCACTTTTGTCTTAAGAGCATTAAGTTGGCTTTGGATACATTTTTTACGGTGGTTTCCCTAATGGGAGGTGGGGGCGGGATGTGGATGTTTACGCTGATTAGCTTGTGGTCAGATCTGACCAACGAGGATTTGACCTCTGGTGTGGAACACCGGTTGCCCATGTTGGTAATCACCAGGTCTAGGATATTGCTGCCCCTGGAGGGGGTATGGATAAGCTGATCCAAGGCGTTGGAATTTATGAATTCCAGAAAACGTTGAGCAAAAGAGTTGGTACATGAGTAGTTTTCCCAGTTAATGGTGGGGTAGTTGAAATCGCCCATTATTAGGGTGTTAGGTTGTACCCTAATATTTTCCAGTGTATCAAGAAATGAGGATTGGAAATCCTGGGGCATGGTGGGGGATCTGTAGCAAGCTATAATTTGGATTGTGGTCTTGCCCAGAGTTAGTTGCACTTGGATAATCTCGGATGCATTATGCAGAGCAACTAGCCTGGAGGTGAGGATATCCTTAATGAATATGGGCACGCCTGCACCTTTAGTATTTCAGTCCAGGTTAGGTGGCCGAAAGGTGTGGTATGAATTATAGCCTGGTAATGCAGGTGTGCTCTCTGGAGCCTTGAACCAGGTCTCTGTCACTGCACAGATGTCGATGTTCTCCATTTTAAGGAGTGCCTCAAGTGAGTGTATTTTGAAGTTTAGACTTCTAGCAATGAGTAGCATTACCCTCAGATTTTGCTTGCTTGTACCTGCTACGGTGGTGAATTTGTCATTTGAACTTTGCCTAAAAAGGGCACAATAGGGGTGGCAAGAGCCTTAGCCAGTATCTGGAATCCCAAAGGGGACAGGTGCAGGCCATCTCTGGCAAAGTATCGTGGTCTGTTGATCATGTCATCCCAGGCAGACAGATACTGGATCCCGTTAGAATGACACCAAAAGCTTAGCCAATTGTTGAAGTCAATCATTTTGTCCTTGTACTGTGGTATCATTCTGGGTGATGGCAGGATGTCACTCAGGGCTTGGGTCATACCTGCCTGGGCTACAAGATCGGACAGCTCCTCCATATCTCTTTTCATGTAGTCCAGGGAGGTACGTCTCAGGTCATTCTCACCAACATGGACAATGACAGAGTCGTATTTGTACTTATTGTGGAGTTACCTGAGTGTGTGTGTTATGTGCCGGATCCTGGCACCCGAAAGGCAGCTGACAGTAACTTTCTCCTTATTTAGCCTGATGAGTGGAACATCAGTGTGCCTGACTATAGAGTCACCTATGACTAGAGTGTTGGGTACGTTGTTATGCCTTATGGGCTGTGGTTGAATGGCACATTGAGTTTGTGGGCTATGTGTCATTTGGGTTGTGTTGGAGGGTGGAGGTTGCTTGTGTTTCTGCTTTGGAGGTCCCTGTTCTTGGGTATATTTTTATTGAGAGCCTTCGTTGTGAATGTAGGTGTGTGTTTTGTGTTTCTATGTGTGTGTTTTGGTGGTATAGGTTTTGAGGGACTATGTGATGAGTGTGGTGTGGTGCAAGTGTTTACCTTCTCTTCTTGACTGTCTAGTCCAGTCTTGCGTGAAGAAAGCATTGCTTCCAGTTTGGCTATATAAGTGAATCTCTCACAGGTTGTAGCGTTGGGTGGTAGGAGGAGAGGGTTGCCTGTGTACATAAGGCAATTGCCGCATTGTCCCAAGATGTCCAGATTTATCAGGTAGACAAGAGAAAACACCGGGAGCTGACCCTTAGACATGCCTAGATAGGTGCTTATTTATTAAGTACTCAAAACTGTTTTCCTCTAGATAAGTGAGGAAAGTTGAGTGCTGTAGTAATTTGTAGCTTATTTAGTGCTTACAATGAGTTCTGAACAAGTGCTGAGCTCAAAGAAACAGATATGAGTGCTGAAACTAAAAAACTGGCTAGTTCTAAGAAACAAAATTAAGCTAGAAGGCTTCCCTCCAACACAGAAAGGCTTGGGGGCTCAGAAGCTTGCAAACAGTCCTGGATACAGCAAATCTGTATCTGGACTAGACTACTTACAGGAAAGGCAGGAAACACGCTTAGAATTTTTTTTTTTTTTTTGTAAAGTGGAAAGGGGAAAGCAGGAGCAGAAAGTAAGTGGGCTGTCCTTCTCAAATGTTTTCCCTGGATTAGGTAGAATGAGATAATGACACTAGACTGGGAGGAGTGTCCCAGATCAAATTTATAGTAGGGGCGGGCAACTACAAAGCCACCAAGTCTAAGAACATAATACCAAAAGGAAGGAGGGTGGGAAACAATATGATACACTCCTTGGCAGGAAATCAGAACAAAAAACCCAAACAGATGCTTAATAAATGTAGACAATTTCCAGTTAATACCTCACACGCAGTGAAACTAGCTAGAAATGTATGCAGCAGACAATAAAAGTGGTATAAATAACTCGTAAAAATAAGCAAAAAACAGGATACTTAATGTTATATATTACAGATCCGAGTTTGCTCAGTGCCCTTCCTCAGATTAGGAGGATGTGCACCATTACAGGAGGCATGAAGAACACATCTGGAACATCTCAGCACAGGGAGCAAGTACAATGCACACATCTGGAGGATGCATACCTGGGAAGCATGAATGATGCACACATCTGGAGGATATCCACAATGGGAGCATGCATGATGCACACATCTGGAGGATATGCACACAAGGAATAATCACGATGCACACATCCAGAGGACGGCCACCCTGGAAGCATGCATGATGCATACATCTGGAGGATATGCACACAGGGAGTAAGCATGAAGCACACATCCAGAGGATGGGCACCCTGGAAGCAAGCATGATGCACACATTGGGAGGATGTGATCCCTGGGAGCATAAATAATATGTACATTTGAAGGATATCACCCAGAGGCCATGGACAATGAACACATCTAGAAAACGTGTACCCAGGCAGGTGGATGATGCTTGCATCTGGAGGATGTGTACCCTGGAGGCATGCAAGCTGCAAACATCACAAGCAGCATTTATGATGCACACATTTGGAGGATGTGAATGCTGGAAGCATGCATGATGGATATATATCTGGAGGATGCACACCTGAGGTGCAAGCATGATGCACAAATCTGGAGGATATACAACCTAGAAGCATGCATGATGCACACACTGGAGAATGTGGACCCAGGCAGCATACATGATGTATACATCTGGAGGGCGATTCACATATCTGGCGGATGTAAATCCTGACAGCATGCATTGTGCTGACATTTGGAAGATATACATCCTGGAAAAAAGTATGATGCACAAACATGGTGGATATGCACACATGATGGATGCATAATGCACAAATCTGGTGGATATGCAGACAGGATGGAAGCACAACACACATTTGGAGGATATGCACACAGAGTGTATACAAGATGCAAACATCTTGACGAGGCATACACATATCGGTAAACTACAACTATTTATTTTTCTGTAGGCATTATCATGTCTGTATTTACTAAGAGTCAATAATGCTGTCTCTCATCACATTATTAGTATAAGGTGCTTGTAGGTAGGTTTCTTTAATTTCATGTTTATTTATTAATTTATGGATTGATTGACATCAGTTTACTGGGAAAGTCCAGCTGGGTCACAACAGCCCATTTTCAGCAGAGGCCTGGGGAGAAAAACTCCACTTAACAGAAAAAAAATTTTTAAAAATCAAACATTACATAAGAAACAGCTGAAAATTATACATCTCAAAAATAAACAACAGTAATGTAAGGCAAACACTCATACTAAAAATATGTTATAAAGAGAACAATGAGAAAAAGTATAGTAAAACACTATACAATTCTGAAGAGTGTCATTTTGGCAATTCATATTATATTTACAATTGAACTAAACTCGTTACTTTTACTTAATACTAAAGGGGAAAAGAGATTAGGACAGATTAGTATAAGTGGGGATGAGGTGACAGGAAAAGGTTATGTAACGTGGTAGAGAGGGTAGGATAGAAGACAAGGAAGTGGAGATGGGTAGAGAATCTGTACAGACGGGTAAAGAAAAGTAGATTTATTCTCAAGGGTACAGCATGAGCAGAGTCATGAGTTTAATAGGTGGCTTTTCAGAAGATGCTTGAAGGAAGGATGGTAAGTTACACTTCTAATATCCTGTGAAACAGAATTCCATTTTTTTGGCAACAGAGTACCAGTAAAGGCTATTCCCCATTGCTTTTTGAGGTTTATAGATGGTGAGTAGTTGTTTATCATTAGAACAAAAGGGTCTGCTTAGTAGTGCAAGACAGGCATGGGATTTATAAATGATGTTGTAGGCAGTAGCTATTTGTATAAAGTCCAGTTATTGGGATAGTTCAAGCCAGTTCAAACTTGTAAGGGTCTTGCAGTGATGTGTATAGTATTGTGTCTCATGTCTCCTTGGAAGGTCCCACACATTTTTTTAGATTTCTGATGATGGAGAAGGTCTGGGAACTTGAAAGAGGGGAAGATGTGGTCAACCTAACTGAGACCTCTGAGACCAGATAGATTATTAGGCTAAGAGCTGATAGGGGGAAGGGACTAAATGATAGGATTCCCATAAAGCCTATTTTAAAGAATAGGATGCTCTATAAATAGTTACACATGCTTTATTTTGTATGTTTTTTATGCTTTTTATGATTTTTATAATGTTTGTAGTGATTTTTATAATGTTTGTAGTAATGTATAGTGCTCATATGACTTTATTCAGACTTTGAATGGTTAAACGATCACTGGACTAATTGAATAATTTGAAGAATTCCTAACTGGATGTTGGTTGATTTATCTGATGAATGTTGTGATGGTCTGATGAAGTAATATTTTAGCACTATGAAAACGCTTACCATATAATAAATTTGTTGTATTTTATATGCTTTGTGGTTTCCTAATTCATTGGTTGGTTCGTTGGATGCTGCTGTGGAATATTTTTGCTATTTTTTTGTTCAACGATCAATTTATTTGAGCTGTGACTATATTTGTGTTTATGTGTATAGTATTGTTTATTGGCAGCAAATTTAGCAACTTTGTTGTAGCATATTTCAAGCTTAGTTTTAATAAATACCTGCATGTTAATAAGGATAGGGAATGAAGTAAGTGTTACCAGGGTGGTTTTAGCAGTGTAAGTAAGATAAGTATGTTTTTAAGTCTATAAAGCATGCCAAGTCTGGGTGAGTTTTTTTAATATTATTTTGAATGTGAGGTTCGGATATGAGGTCATCAATTGTCACACCAAGCAGTTTTGTATGCGATAACATTTCTATTTTAGTATTGTTAAGTGAGAAGATTTTGAAGCTGGAATTGCCCTTCAGTTTTGCTTTGGGGAGGAATAGGAGTAGTTTTGTTTCTGGGGTTTAGTAACAATTGGGTATTGTGAAGCAAGTTTTCAACAGAGGTGAAAGCTTCTTGTGTGCTTTCAAGAAGATGCACCACAGTGTCAGATGAGCATATTTGTGTTGAATCATCAGCATTTTGTATAAATGATGCTTGCCTAGAAGGGGTATATAGGTCATTAATGAAAATGTTAAAAAGAAGTGGACCAAGAATTCAGTTATGAGGCACACCAGTAGTAACAGAGAGGTAAGGAGAGAAAGTATGTTGCCATCTAACAGTTTGCTGTCTACCAGGTAGTTTTTAAAATCACTGAAGTGAAGGAGGGGACAGGCCGAGATGGTGCAGTTGTTGAAAGACTTTGGATAGATCGAGAAATATAGAAGAGATAAGTTTGCCAGAGTCCCTTTTCTAGTTTATAGCATCTAAAAAGGATAATATTGCAATAGTTGAACTATGGCTGAGGTGGAATCCATGTTGAGTACTGGTTAAGAACTATTCTGAGAGGAGGTGGTGAAGAAGCTGAGTTTGGATATATTTTTCTAGGATTTTTGAGTGGGGGGGAGAATTGCAATGAGAAGAAAGTTAGAGACCTTTGCAGAGTTTCCTCCCTTGTGCAGTGGGATGACATATGATCTTTTCCAAATGGCTGAGACATAGGATTCCTGCATGAATCTATTGATTAAGATAGCTACTAGGTACGATATGGCTTCTGCTGCCATCTTGAGGTATTCAGGTGGGAGGTTGTTAGCAGCTGTGGAGTAAGGTTTACATTTAAGTAGCAGTTTTTTTATTATAGATATTGTTACATGTTTTAAGGTAAAGTTGTTATCATCTGTGGCCAAGGATTGTTTGAATTCATATTTTTCAGGGTTAATGTGGTAGTGGAGGGGGCAGTTAGCAATATGTTAGGAATTTGTGCAGGAAAGGGTAATGTGCTGTTAGTGAGGGCAGCAGTGCTGTTTAAAAAGTATTTATTAAATGTAGTTGTTATTTCAATGGGGGAGCAGTTTGAGAGAGATATGGATTTTTTTGAGACAGATTTTTTGGATCACTTTTATGATTAAGTTGTTGTTGGTAACAGTATTCTTTATTATCTTTGCATATTTGTTACTTAATGTTATTAGACTTAGATTTTTGTCTGGACTTGTGCTTGGAGTGGGAGACTGATATCTGTAAATGAGAATTAGATTGGATGGAAAATGTCTTTGTATAAGAAGTAGAGGATGGATTAGAGAAGGGGTCACTTGAAACTGAAGGAGGGGAGTTATCTAGGCTATTACGGTGCTTGCAGGAATTGGTGGTATTGAGGTTTAGGTTTAGATTAGTAGGGCCTGGGACTGGGTGTACATCCCTACACAACTGAATCTTTGAATTCCAAAGCAACAATTTGGAATGACTCTTAAAGGTAGGTAAGAACAAATGTTTTCTTTTGAGGGAGGGGTGATGACAGAGAGTAGTAGAGAGACTGTAAAGGCTAGGGGGATATATTAGAAGAGCTATTATAATTGTCTAGGTAAAGTAGGAAGCTGGAGGTTTGTGTTGTGGTAGTGTAGTTTAAGGGAAAGTGATTGTATGTTAAGTGGGAGGTCAATACTACAAGGGAGGCCAATACAACAAGGATATAGGAAATCCAAACTCTGGATCCCACACAGTTTGGTTTTGTGAAGGGTAGATCATGCCTGTTCAACTTGGTCAACTTCTTTGAGTCAGTCAAGAGCTGTGGATGAAGGCAAGTTGGTTCATACAGCCTACCCTGATCTGGCCAAGGCCTTTGATACCATGCCCACTCAAGAATCATACAAAAACTCACTAAGCTAGGCATCAACCCCTATATCACTAGGTGGGTTACAAACTGGCTCACAGGTAGAACCCACAGTGTGAAAGTAGCTGACTCCAAGTCAGACTGCCGACCAGTCATGAGTGCAGTCCCACTGTTTTGTATCTACTTCTCTGAAGTCCAGGCCAACACAAAGGGACTCTGGCTGACAAAGTTCACAGACAATTGCAAGTTGGGAGCTATTATTTACTCCCCGAGTGATGTTGACATCCTACAGAAAGGCCTCACTGAGACCAACGACTGGTGTCAGAACCATGGTCTTAAGCTCAATGCCAAAAAATGTGTCTTCATCCCTTTTGGGAAAAACTCGGATCCCATGAATTACCACATCGATGGTAATCCACTGAACACAGAAGGCGTTATAAGAGACCTGGAAACACAGGTTGACAGTAATGTCTCTTTTGACCACCACATTGCCACTGTGGTCAGAAAGTCCTTCTATGTGGCACATCTCATTACTAAGGGTTTTGCATCCAGGAAGAAAGAGGTCATTGTCTCCCTCTACTCTTCCCTCATTAGGCCAATCATTGAGTACAATGCCCCATATGGCATGTACCTCACTAGATACCTGCAACAACTGGAGAGGCTAGAAAAGTACCTCACAAAGAGGATCCTAATCCTTAAACATTTGTACTATATGGACAGACTACAAAACTCCAACTATTCTCTGTCTCATATCGCCTACTTAGAGTCGATCTCTGCTTGACTTACAAAGCCATGTATGACCCAACTCTGTTAGAAATGCTACATCTAAAGAAATCCCAATCCTTCCACACCACATGTCCAGAGACCTCAACCTCATTACCACAATCATCAGAACATGCTTGAGGGACAGGTTCATAACCCAGAGACTGTCCATGCTATGGAATAGACTTTCCATACATGTCAAGTAGAGCACCTCACTGGTTCTCTTCAAGAGAAATCTTGATGAGTGGATGGGAAATAGAAAATTCACCCCTGGGATAACTCCAGTGGCTTTACTCAACAGAGGCACTGGCAACTAAGGTCGGGTGACACAATGCCAGGGTAATCCTATGGGTTAGTTGTAAAGGCCCCAGGGCCATTAGCCTAGTACACACCTATCAACCTATGAGAGAATAATATAAGGAGCAGCATTTTGTATACAAGGGTTACTGACCAGGGGAGAGGTGGTAGAGGGCTAGAGTTTAGAAAAAACATCTTTAGATGGAAAAATAGATGGAAAAGTAAAGGATAGGGGTGGTTGTCTGGGCTATACAGTAAGAGGAAGAGATGATTAAGACACTAGGTAATATATTGTGGGGAGGAGTTTTTAACTGTCTTGCCATTGAGTGGTCAAACCAGGTAAGGTTTGGTTGAGATGGATGAGAGAGAGGCTGAGATGATTAAGAGACTAGGTAATTATATTTTGGGGGATATATGTTGAGTGGTGAAATATGTTAGGGAGTGGATCATAGTGCAGAATAAGTGTAGAGTATGGAGGGATGGGAGGGAATTGGGGGTAGGGTAGGGGAACATAGCAAGGGCGAATGGAGCAGGATCCACCTGCTGAGAATATCTAGAAATCCCAAAGGAAATAATCAGTGGATTATACTCATAACAGGTCACAACTTCAACCCAGCTATTGTACTCAACTATAATATAAACTATATAAAAGTCCAAAGCAAAGCAGTTGTAAAAGCAATAGTGCTTAACAGTGTAGTGTAATATTCTTAGCCTGAGTTTGTTCCTTTGAGTTAAGGATGTTGAACTTTCCCTTTGAGTACAATGAGGAAGGCAGAGGGTGGGGAAGAATCTTAACAATCAAGTAGCAGCTATTAAAGGGTGGGGTGCTTAACAGTATAGTGCAATATTGCCACCTGGAGTTTGTTCCTTACAGTTAAGGATGTCTAAACTATCCCTTTGAATGTAATGTAAAAGGCAGAGAGGGCGAGGGGAAAAGCTGAAGGATCAAATGGCAGCTATTAAAATTATATTATTTATTTATTTATTTATTTATTTATTTATTTATTTATTTATTTTACATTTGTTGACCGGGCTAGTCTGGCTGGATATATGTCCATTTTCAGCAGAGGCCCGAGGAGAAAAGCTCCACTATATACTAGTACAAACATAACATAACAAGGTACATAAAAAAAGCACAGTAGGATACAATATTATAGGCATGTAAGAGAGCTAAATAGCTTAGTAATAGTATAGAAACAAATACAACAGAATATAATCAAAACAGTGAGGATTCCTAGTTCTATAATCTTAACCATGCAATCATACTAATGTTGAAGGAGAGAAAATAGTGACTCACCCCTAAGTCTATAGAAATATATACAGTATTTACAATAATGATAACACTTTTAGTGCTAGGGCACTATTTTTAAGAAACAGAGTAGTTCCATATGTAGCAAGATATAGGTTTAAATAGAAAGAATGTATGACTGGTTGTAGTAATATATCAAGTAGAAAGAGCAGAAGGTGTTAATGAAAATTAAAATGGGAGTGAATTTCAAGGAGAGCTACAGGGGGGGTAGCACTAGTGATAGTGACAAGTAGAGGAGTAGAGTAAAGAACTGTAAGGAGAGTAAGATGCTGAGGTCAGTCAGGATTAGAGCAAGGACAAAGCCAGTGAGATTTGAAATAGTTCCTTAGTTGTTTCTTGAAAAGTTTTGCTGATCCTAGAGTGGTCAGTTCTATGGGAAGTTTATTCTCATGTGAGCCAACAACATTTGTGAACAAGGAGTCACCAGCTTTCTTGTGAGATTTGAGAGTCGCAACTAGTAGTTTGTTAGCTGATCTAAGTGAACTAAGATTCTTGTAAGGGGCAATAAGGTTATTAAGTATGGGTGTATTGGTAGGGTAATGGAGTATTTTAAAGGTAATAACTAGTTGATGTAGGAGAATAAGATTTTGTAGTTCTAGCCAACCGAGCTTTTTGAGATTAACAAAATGATGGGTTTGAAATGGGGAGCCAGAGGCAAACCTGGCAATGCTATAATAGGCTGTGGCAAGTTTTTGAAGGTTAGATTTTGACAGGTTTATAAGAGATGGAGAGGCATACAATAACGTAGAGATGAGATGTGTTTGGGCAAGGGACACCCTGGTGGTAGGTGTAAGAAAGGGCTTGAGTCTATAGAGGGCACCTATCTTTTTATTAACTGTTTTGATGGTTAGGTCAATGTGGTAATCAAAGTTAAGTTGATTATCAATTGTAAAGCCTAGAAGTTTAGTAGAAGAATCAGCTGATATGATAGTGCCATTGTTAGACACAATAGAAAAGGAAAGAGGGACAGACTTAGGGGTTGGGGAATAGAGTAATAATTTGTTTTTTTGGTGGTTGAGGAGACAGATATTTTGGAACCATTTTTCAGCTGCTGAAAAGATTTTTTGGGTTGAAGAATGAAGTACAGGTGGAGATGCAGCAGAATAAGAAGTTATGTTCTTACCATAATGTTCCATGTTAGTTGTCTTCTTCTCACCTTCTTTCTTGCTGGATGGGTTCGGAGCCGATCCTCGGCTCCGACTCGGCCTATACTATAGCTCGAGAGCTATTTTTACCGGCTCAGGCAGCCCTATAACCCACAATACCATGCGCTAACTTCCCAGATCTGGTTTGGAAGCTAAGACATAGTATAAATATAATATCATAATATCATAATCCTCATTTGTAAGTACGGGCTCCCTGTTAGTTACATTAAGGATACTGGGAAACCATAACATGTTATATCTCCAGAAATAGAAGGACTCAGAGACCTGAAGTCTATCCAGGCTAGGGGGCAGGAGGGAGGGATGCAAGAAAGAAGGCGAGAAGAAGACAACTAACATGGAACGTTATGGTAAGAACATAACTTCTTAATGTTAAGTTGTCATTCTCGCCTTCATTCTTGCTGGATGGGACAGTGTCCCTAGCATCTTAGTCCTGGGTGGCTTAATTGAACAGATTCCTGAGTACGGTGGAACCAAAGTCAGCTCTATTTCTGGAGGCTATATCAAGTTTGTAATGGGCAATAAAGGTATGTTTGGAAGCCCATGTAGCTGCTGCACATACGGCATCTAGTGGTAACCTTGCTTGAAATGCCATTGATGTTGATAGTGCCCTGGTTGAATGAGCTTTAGGTCTAGACGGAAGTTGCCTGTGTCTCAACTCATAGACAAAGGTAATAACAGATGTCAACCATCTGGAAAGAGTAACCTTCGATACCGGAAGCCCTTTCTTTCCTGCAGCATAAGAGAGAAAGAGCTGGTCTGACTTTCTGAGTTGTTTTGTCCTGTCTAGATAATACCGTAATTGGCGATGAACATCTAACGAATGTAATTTCTGTTCAGCCCTGTTGGCATAGTCTGGGAAGAAGACAGGCAAGTCAATGGAGTGGTTTAGATTTGTTTCTGAGGACACTTTCGGTAGGAAGGAAGGGTTTGTTCTGAGAGTTACCCTGTCTTTGTGAAAGACCAAATAAGGGGGACGGACCGACAAAGCTTGAAGTTCCGATACCCTTCTGGCAGATGTTATGGCTACTAAAAACAGAGTTTTCCAAGAAAGAAGCTTGAGGGAGCAAGAAGCTGCAGGTTCAAAGGGAGGCAGAATCAATGAGGTTAGAACTAAATTCAAATCCCATTGTGGAGGTGGATCTTTAACTGGAGGTCTAAGCAAAAAGATGCCCTTGAGGAAGGCTTTACAAAGTTTGTGGGACATAATATTTGCTTCTGAGAGCCCAACATGAAAATTAGCAATGGCCGCTAATTGTACCCTGATAGTGGCCGATGATGACCCTGAATGAAAAAGCTCCGCCAGAAAATCTAGAACCTTATGAATGGGTGCATGGAAAGGATCTAGGGACTTAGTTTGTGCCCAATGCAAAAAACGCTTTCATTTACTCGCATACGTCTTCCTAGTATTGGACTTATGGGAAGCTAGAATGATATCACGAACAGGAGGAGAAATAAGGGGAAGCCTGGCTAAGGCTGGAAGTGGAGCAACCAAGCTGTGAGGTTGAGGGAATGAAGAGACTGATGCAGCTTGTCCGTGAGATGGGTCAACAGATCCGGAAGGGGTTCCAGATGCCAAAGCTGTTCCAGTAGGTAACTGTGCAGAAACAGAAACCATACTTGTCAAGGCCAAAACGGGGCAATGAGGATAATTTTGGATCTCAATGCAGTTGCTTTCTGAATTAATTGCGGGATCAAAGGCAAGGGAGGAAAGGCATATAGAAGACCACAGGGCCAAACGTGAACAAGAGCATCTCTGGGGGGATGGCCTGGTAGAGGAAAGAGTGTGAAGAAGTTGAGGCACTTGCTGTTTTGAGGAGTTGCGAAAAGATCACAGCAAGGCTGGTCCCACTTCTGAAATATTCTGTCTGCTACCGCTTGATTTAGAGACCACTCGTGAGGCATGAGGATAGTTCTGCTCAATCTGTCCGCTATGACGTTGGACTTCCAGGGGATGTGCATTGCTATCAGAAACCGTTGAGGGGAAATCGCCCATTGCCAAAGTCTGAGTGCTTCTCGACATAGGGGGTAGGACTTTGTTCCGCCCTGCTTGACTCTGTTGGGCTGAAACAGGGACTAAACATTCCGCCTTATGTCTGACACTCTCTGAGGTGGTAATGTTGCAGACATTTCTGTGGTGTTTAATACGGCACCTCTAAAGTTTATACATTGACAAGGCGACAAGGAGGACTTTGCAAAATTTATAGAAATACCTAGACTGTTGCAAAGTTGAATAGTGTAATCCCTGGCCATTATAAGATGCTTGGTGGTAGCGGAAATGAGCCAGTTGTCTATATATGGAAACACCTGGAATCCTTTTTGTCTCAGGTGAGCCATGATCACTGCCAAGCATTTGGTGAACACCCGGGGAGCTGTGGTGAGACCAAAGGGCAGGGTTCTGAATTGATAATGACTGGCTCCCAACCGGAAGCAGAGAAACCTCCTGGAACGCCTGTGTATCTTTATATGATAGTACGCGTCCTGGAGGTCTAAGGAGCACATCCAGTTGTCTCTGCCAAAAAAGGGTAGAATGGACTGCAGTGTTACCATCCGAAATTTTGTCTTTTGTACAGAGTTGTTCAATCTGCTGAGGTCCAAAATGGGTCTCCAGTCTCCAGTCTTTTTTGGTACCAAAAAGAACCTGGAGTAGATTCCGGATCCTAGCTGATCTGCTGGGACAACCTGGATGACTCTTTTTGTTAACAGCTTTTTTATTTCTAGCTGAGCCTGACCCCTTTGTGTGGGTGGTACGTCTGGTAGGGGTCTTGGCGGTCGTACTGGAGGGGAAGTGAAGGGAATTTTGTAACCCTCGGATATGATCTTTTATACCCATCTGTATTGGGAGAGGGATTGCCAGGCTTCCGGGTACAGAGATAATCTTCCCCCGACTGCCTCTGAAGACGGACAGTCGGGCAGCTTCTCAGGGATGCTGAAAGGGCTGGTCAGGGAAAGATTCTCTGGAACCCTGGTTCTGTGGACCCCTCTGCTCCTAGGGCGGCGTCTGTTATTATTCCCCCCTCTGCCTCTAGGGGGAAATTCACCACGTGCGGCAGGCGAGACTCCCTGTGGTTTGCAGAACCACATCTTTCCACCTCTCTGTCCCTTAGGATAAGGTCTAGAAGGTGTGGAAAAATGGACTCCCACGGCAGAGAGAGTCTTACCATCTTGTTCGCATCTGGTGAGGGTATTCTTCACCTGAGGTCCAAACAATTCTGAACCATCAAAGGGGGTGTTGGTGAAGGACGCCTTGAAGGGATCGGCAAAGTTACAGAGTCGCATCCAAGCGTGACATCTCAACGCAACACCTGTGCCAGCGGCCCTACTCGCTCCATCGGCTGCGTAAGAGATAAGCCGCATGGAGGAGTTAACAATGGAGTTCAGGGTGGCCAGCTGGGAGTTTATCTTGTCCTGATACCCCACAGCAGAAGGATCCTGTACCCTTTCACCCAGCTCTTTGAGCAGGTCTCTCTGAAGGCGGGTGAAATGACATAAATAGTTCAGCGATCGCATAGTAAAGGTCACTGAAGCAAATGTCCACTTGCCGTACCTGTCCATGGTACTGGACTCTTTGTTAGGAGGATGAACAGGTACAGAAGGATCAGCCAATTCCTTCTTAGTGGCTGCTGCTACCACCATAGCATCAACTGAAACGCCTTTGGTGAGAAAGGACTTGTCCTCTGGTGCAGAAATAAATTTAGAAGGCCTCCTAGGGGTAAGTTCCATTGAGTCAGGAGCTGCCCACGCCTTTCTAGCCACTACCTCCATTAGTGGGTCGAAAGGGGGAGACACCCAGGAGGTGGAAGGGCGAGATCCAAAAGCGTCAAGGTAAACCGACTCATCCTCAGAAGGTTTGAGAGTGGACCAATTTCCCCTCTGTTTTAGGATCTCTAGGATGTCTGAGAAAGAGACATCCTCAGAGGGGGATCTGGGGGAACCCTCTGACTCATCCAAGTCGGTGTCTGACATGACAGACTCAGGGGAGTCTATGTGCTTCCTCTTGCACTTTCTTTTCCTAGGGGGTTCCCCTGAAACTTCAGGGGAGCCCTCGGAAGAGGAGGAGACACCCAAGGTGGGTACCCTATGCTTCGGATCTCTGCTGTCAGATATAGGAGGGTGGCCAGAGACCGTAACAGGCACTGTAGAGGGAGGAGCTGCAGAACTTAACCTTGGAGTGGACACTGTGTCCAGCATGCTCCTCATCACCTTGAAGGCTCCCCTATCAGATACCAATGTTAGTCCCAGCTCCGAAGAGACCGGAACCGCCCCCGGCACCGACAGAGAAGGCTCCGAGAATGATGTTGGGGCCGAACTAACCAGAGCCGAAGCTCCGAGAGGGAGAGCAGGGTCGGACAAGGGTCCAATGCCACTCGCCCCCTCGGAGCCAACCACGGAGTCCCGGTGCCCAGACCTCTCCACGGACGGAACCAATGAAGAGGTCGGAGCCAACAACACCGGAGCCGAAGGTGGGAGTATCGGCTCCAACGTGGGTAAGGGTAAGGTTACGGATCCGACAAACTCCGGCTCCGAACTCGAGAGGTGAGTCGGAGGAGGAATCGATGGCGGTACCGAAGGAGCCACAGTCTGGTGAGATGGGCTCTGGAGCATTTGGGCTAGTGCCTGAGATTTTATGAGCCTACTGACCACCCTCTCGATGTCGTGATCGGAGAGCCTGGATGACCTAGATGAGTGAGTCTTATGAGTCCGCTCCGATAGGAGAGGGGATCTCGGAGCCGATCGGACAGAGTCTATCGAGGGGGATCTAGAGCGCTTGCGCACTGGGGTCGGCTACGATGCTGGTTTTGGAGCTGATACCAGTTTACCCACCTCGGATCCAGATGGAACCAATGTCGGAGCCATCTCGATAACGCCAGCCCTCGAATCAGAAGCTGGAGCCAAGGGTTTGGCAGTTTTTGAAGACTTCCCCGAGCCAGACTTGGACGGGGAGTCATCAGGCTTTAACAAGCCCCTTAGGGTGAGCTTATTACGCCTCTCCTGCAGGACTCTTGAACTAAACCCGTGACAGATGGAACAAGAGTCCTGCAGGTGTAAAGGCCCCAAGCAATAGACACAAAAAGTGTGACCGTCTGTCAGAGACATTTTCTGACAGCACGAGTCACACTTCTTGAATCCCGAGACCTTAGTGTCTTTGGACATAGTCCTATCCACAGTAAACACAGTCAGTCCACACACACACTCAACTTAAAATTAGGAAAGTTAAGGGAACTGACTAAAACCCACACACACAGACACTATAAGGGGTGGGAAAAACTAAGGTAAAGCCCGTAGGCCCAAAGATAAAAATTAACTAGAGAAGGGAAACAGGGCTACAAAAAGGGTTGTACAATTAGTAGTGACCTAAAGAAGGGTAACTAACTGGAGAAACTACCTGAAAGTTTAGTTAAATAGAATAAATCTCTTACTGACCTGAGCCGGTAAAAAAAGACAACCTCGCATTGAAGCGGCAAACAAGATCTGGGGAGTTAGCGCATGGTATTGTGGGTTATAGGGCTGCCTCGAGCCGGTAAAAATAGCTCTCGAGCTATAGTATAGGCCGAGTCGGAGCCGAGGATCGGCTCCGAACCCATCCAGCAAGAATGAAGGCGAGAATGACAACTTAACATCAGATGACAGTTGAATCATCTACATACTGAATACAAATGGATGTTGGGAGTGAAGTAGACAGGTTGTTTATAAATATGGAGAAGAGAAGGGGGCCTAAGATGGATCCTTGAGGGACACTGATAGTGATTGAGAGCTGAGAGGATAGATGGCTGTCCCAAAGGACAGCTTGTTTCCTATCTTTCAAATAAGAGTTGAACCAGTGAAGAGCTGAAGAGTCAAGTGAGAAAGATGTCAGAGTGTCAAGTAAAAGTTGATGGTTAACCATATCGAAGGCTTTAGAGAGGTCAAGAAATAAAGAAGAGGAAAATAGGTTGTTATTGTGATTTTTGTTGATGGTATCTGTGAAGGAGAGAAGTGCAGTGGAGGTGCTATGGAAAGGTCGGAAACCATGTTGGGAGTCAGCAAGTAGGGTATTTTGTAAAAGATGGTGTAAAAGTTGTTGGTGTATACAGCGTTCCATAATTTTAGATAGAGGTGATAGTAAGGTTATAGGACGGAAATTAGAAAGTTCATTTGAGGTACCTCCTTTATGCAGGGGAATGATATGGCAGACTTTCCAGAGGGAAGGAATTGTAGATTCTGTTATGGTTCTGTTAATTAAGATAGAGACTGGGTATGCTACTTCTGCTGCTGCTCATTGTAGATATTCAGCTGGTAGTTTGTCGGCTGAGGGAGTGCATGGTTTAAGTTTTGAGAGTAACTTACGTATATGGGTTGTGGAGGCTGTATTAAATTTTAAAGTGGGGGTGTAATTTTTCGGAGAGGGTTTTTGAAGGGGGGGTCATGGTCTGTGCTAGAGTGGTGACTGTTTCTGAGAAGAAGTTGTTGAATGTATTGGCTATAGTATTGGGGGGGAACTGAGGTAAGTTAGCTGGAGTAGGTGTTTTGGTATTCCCTGGGTGGAGCAGTTTATTGATTCCTGACCAGAATTTGTTGGGGTTATGGTAATGATTTTGTTGATATTGAAGGTAATAATTGTTTTTATCAAGATGGGTGAGTTTTTTTGTAGTATTTCTGAGGTGTTTGAAGTTTTGATGGTCAGTTGGGTTTTTAGTGGATCTCCATGTTGCCCATAGTTTATTCCTTAATAGCATTGTTTTCTTGGTTTCTTTAGAAACCTGTTCTAATTAAGCATGAGGGGGCATGACGTTCAAGAATTTGGAGAAATGTATTATTAAAATGGGTAACTGCTTCATCAAGTGGAATGTGTTTTAGAGCTGACCAGTTACATACATGAAGTTCATTAAGGAAAGACGGAAGGCTGAAGTTTTTTTTGTTACGTATAGTACGAAAGATAGTTTGCTTGAGATTGTTGTTTTTTTGTTTTGTGATGTAGGTAAGGAGATGGTCGCTGATATTGTCTGGGAGTATTCCCGTATTATATGAGAGGGGATTATTGTTGACCAATATCCAGTCCAGGATTGCTTGTTTATTGGTAGATTTGTGAACCCTAGTTGGGGAGTTTATGGTTTGTTGAAAACTAAAGAGGTTGAGGTGATGGGTGGGTTTTGAGGATATGCAGGAGTTACAATCGACATTAAAGTCTCCTAAGATAATAGTTTCTTGGGGGAAGTGACATGAGAGCCAGCTAAGTATGTTTTCAAGTGTATTTAGGTTGTTACCAGGAGGGATATAGGAACATATTATGTATAAGGCTTTGGTTTTATTTACTTGGAATTTGCTACAGAGTATTTCAACATTGGCAAGGGATGGAGGCTGGGAGTCAATTGAGGTCACTTGGAGTTCAGATTTATAAAGTAAGGCAACTCCCCCACCCTTTTTGTTCAGACGATCTTTCCTTAAAATGCTATAGCCAGGTGGAATAATTTCATTGTCTTTGGTACCTGGTTTAAGCCAGGTCTCAGTAAGACAGAGGATATCAAATGAGTAGAAGTCAATTAAAGCATGGAGTTGTGAAATTTTATTGTTGATGCTATGAATATTTAGGTGTGCTATTGAAAGGGAGTTAGAAGAGAAAGGAGGGTACACGTTGTTTGCGGCTTGGTTTGAGAGGGTGTGGAGGAGGGAATTGTGTGGGTTGGGGTGAATGTCTCCATGTGACAATAAGAGTGATAGAGGGAGTGATAGTAATTTTGATTGTTTGTAGGGTATTAGGTAGAACTTTCTAGTAGTGTGGTACTTGTTGAGGAGTATCCAGTGGTAGTGAGGGGGAAGGTAGGGGTAAGATGTCAGGAGGTTAATATAGGTTTGTTTGGCTAGAGGAAGGACAGAGCTTGTGTGTTTATCTAAGCTAGGGGATCTGCTAAGGGTGTAGTGTTCATAGGAAGTAAGTGTATAGTATAAAAGTAGAATGTTAAGGAGTAGGAATAAGAAAAGTGGTTTAATAGTCAGGGGCATGTTTAGCTTGGAGAGCTTAGCAAGGTTTGAAATTAGTAGTGCTTTGATGGTATGGAATTGGGTGTGCTAGTAAGAAGGGAGTTGAGAGTTTGTAGGTGTGAACGAGGCTGGAGTTGTGATAGGTTGTGAGTAAATTGGGGGTGTGGCTGAGGAAGTATAAGTTTAAGGTAACTGGGGGGTGGGTGGGAATTGGGGGTAGGGTAGGGGAGCGAAGTGAGCCCGTAGGGCGAACGGAGCGGGAAGAGCTAGAGAGGGGACCAAGGCACAGAAAACAATCAGTGAGACGTGAAAAAGGCACTATGTTCAGTGCAAGTAATGGTGTACTGTGAGATAAAGTAAAAGGAAAAAATATAGGAAGATTGGGAGAGATAGAATAGTCGTTAGGTAGCTGAGCGAGGTAGTAGAGGTAGATATAATGCAGAAACTAGAAAAGGGTTAGGACTAGAAGGATAGCAGGAAAGGCATGAACTCTAGTGGGGAAAAAAGGAGTATAAGGGTATCTAGTGAATAGGGTGCCACTTAGTGATCAAGTCTGGAAGAACAAGAGCTAGAGCAAGCAAAGAGTTCACAGCTGGGATGTGGTGATTGAGAAGTGAGTGTTATACTAAGGGCAAGGATATAGAAAGAGGGCGAGAGAGGATCAACTTAACTGCTACTGGAGGGGGGGCTAGGTAGGCTGCTGGTTAGCTGGGGAGGGAAGACAAATATCCTGGAGTTTTTTAAATTAAAAATACATTAGTAGGACATACTTTCACACAAGGACTATAGTGGGTGCAAAGTCTTAGTGACAAGGAAGAACAAATCCACTTCAGGACTCAGTTCCTTAATTTGGATTCCACTGGGCTTCTAGGAGTGGAAAGGTAGGCAATCAGGAACGCAGGGCTGGTAAAAATATGAGGGAGAGAGAAGATAAGTAGGTAAATTCAGCAGCCAGAAGGTGTTGATAAGAGACAACCAATTTAATATCTTATATTCTAAGTCTAGAGATAGAGTAGAAAGGCAGACCCCTTACCAAAGTGTAGAACACGCACACCAGAGAAGGGTTAATACAGAGCAGAACACACAATCAGTACAGTTTTGTGCAGAATGTCTGTTTAGGTACAATATACAAGTTAGCCTTAGCAACAGTGGCAATTATGCAATATGTCTGTTTAGGTACAACATAAAGTTAGTCTTAGCAACAGCAGTAATTTGCAATATGTCTGTTTAGGTACAACAAAAGTTAGCCTTAGGAAAAATATAATATTCAGCCACAAACACCTGTATTAAGAAAATTAGGAGCTGAAAGGGAATTAGAAAACTAGCGGAATTATCGCTAGACACAAATGTATCACCTTTGTTATAATTCAGCTTACATTCATTAGTATTGCAGATGTTATATAAGCAAATATTACTTCCAGCTTAAGAATATAGACACTGCATAGTTGGGAACCACGTGGACGCTAGAGAGAGCAGCGTAGCAAACGCAGCCCAATATAGAAGCTGTGTCAAAGGGAGATTCAAGAAGCAAGCACGAGTTGCTAGAATAAGCTAAATATGCTGCTTGGATGGAGTTATATTAAAGACGCTAACTTACTGTAGTTGCCTACCAAACAACATGTCTGAAAATAGGCAAATAGATGCTATTATTCTTATGCTGCTATTATACATGCATACAAAAATATTGGACAGACTTTCATACTAAAATAGACAACGTGTTTTCTTTTTTTTTTCACTAACATATTGTAAAGTGGTGTGACAGATTTGCAGTAACACAAGAAAGTAATAAGTAAAGTCACTTGTCTCAGAAAGAATTTAGTGCTGTACACCACCAATTCTATTAATATATACTACCAGACAGATTTAATACAGCTCATTACGACTCATCTTACTGAAATAAAAGCTAACATGATAAAACACTAAAAAAGTGTTTGTTAGCGGTCTTCACCCCTAACCCCCCAGATGGGGGAGATTTTTCTGTCACATGTGTAAGTTATTAACTACCTCAAAGTCACATCACAGTGAAGCAGATGTGCTGAATCTGAATGAGGAATATCTCAGGGCTTATGATGCGTTCAACAATTGTATTCCCCTACTAGACAAGTAAATGATTTTAGCATGGGCTATATGCATAAAAATCATGTTTACAAGTACATTTCATCTTTTACACACTGTAATTTCTCTAATATTCTAAACTTTTAGTTATGTACTCACCATAACTTCAGATGTTTGGGATCCATCTCGCCTACATTCTGACTGATGGGTTCGGAGCCGATCCCTCGGCTCCGACTCGGCACGCTTATGCCAAAGAGCGAAGTCTCTTATTGGCTGAGCTTACTATATCCCAGGATGCACCACTACCAGTCCCCCAGATCTAGTTTGTCCGCATACATGCACACACACACGCACTGCTTATATAACATCGCCAGATGAAACAAGATAAAAACAGCAGAACTCAAACCGTTCAATCTCTTCTGATCTCCAAGGCAGGGGGAAGGAGGGTGGGTATTAGGAATGTAGGCGAGATGGATCCCAAACATCTGAAGTTATGGTGAGTACATAACTAAAAGATGTTATGTGATCCTATCTCACCTACATTCTGACTGATTGGACAGCGTCCCTAGCACCTGAATCCTGGGTGGCTCACTGGAAAACACTCCTGAGTACCGTGGAACCAAATGATGCTCGCCCTTTAGATGCCACATCTAATTTATAGTGGGAAATGAAAGTGTGCGGGTTGGACCAAGTAGCCGCAGCACAAATCTCAGAAATAGCGAGCTTGGAATGAAATGCAATAGAGGTAGCCATAGCTCTAGTAGAGTGAGCTTTGACAGATGTTGTAAGTTGCTTATTTGAAGAGGAATAAGCCTGAGTTATGCAATCTCTAATCCATTTGGCAATAGTAGCTTTAGTGATGGTTTTACCCAGTTTATTATCTGAAAAGGACACAAACAATTGGTCTGTTTTTCGAATTTGTTGAGTCCTGTCTAGATAGAAGCAATTGCCTGTGAACATCCAACTTATGCAAGGTGTATTCCGCTTTGTTTGAAAATTTTGGAAAGAAAACTGGTAGCTCTAGAGATTGTTGGAGACAGAGATTAGAACAAACTTTTGGAACAAAAGATGGATTAGGCCTAAGTGATACTCTATCCTTGTGAAAAATCAAGTACGGTGGTTTGATAGATAGGGCTTGAAGTTCTGAAACTCTTCTTGCAGAGGTAATTGCAATTAAGAAGCAGTTTTCCAAGACAGATATTTCAACTCACATGTAGCAGCCGGTTCAAAGGGGGAAGATGTTAAGGCAAGAAGTACCAAATCAAGATCCCACGGAGACGCAGGATGATAAACTGGGGGTCTTAAAAGCACAGCACCTTTCATGAAAGTTTTACATAATCTGCTACTCATCAACGGTGGGTCTATGGATTCGTGAAATTTGGAGATAGCTGCTAGTTGGACTTTAATAGTAGAGACTAAAGATCCTTGATTAAACAAGGATGTTAAAAATTTCAAGACCTCTGGTATCGGAGCCGTAATAGGGTCTAAGCCTCTGAGTTGAGCCCTGATAGCAAACCTCTTCCACTTACTGTGATACAATTTCTTAGTGGTGGGTTTGTGGGCTGAAGATAAAATGTGAATAACTTCCGGGTCCAAGGTGTGATTTCTGACTAAAGTCGGAAGTGGAGGAGCCAAGCTGTTAATTTCAAAGTGTGAAGGGACTGGTGCTGTTGTCCCGACTGATGAACCAGAAGGTCCGGAGTTAGATCCAAAAACCAAGGACCGTCCAGAGTATATTTCTGTAGGTAGGGGAACCATACCTGACGAGGCCAGTACGGAGCAATTAGAATCATTGTGGACCCCAATTGGGAAGCTTTCTGGATGACTTTGGGGAGGAGTGGAACCGGAGGGAAAGCATAAAGCAGTCCTGTTGGTCAAGGTTGGACTAGAGCATCCGTAGCTGCCTCCCCTTGACGCGGGGTCAAGGAAAAGAACCTTTTGCACTTCGTGTTTTGTGGTGTTGCAAACAGGTCGCAGCACGGAATCCCCCATCTTTTGAAAATCTGAGCTGCTACTGTTTCGTTCAGGGACCACTCATGAGGAGAGAGAATAGTCCTGCTCAGTCTGTCTGCCAATACATTGGATTTTCCTGGAATGTGGGTCGCTACCAGGAAGCGGTTGGTAGCCACTGCCCATTCCCACACCCTCATGGCCTCTCTGCAAAGGGGGTAAGATCTGGTCCCTCCTTGTTTGTTTAGATACCAGACCACCGACATGTTGTCTGTGTGGATAGCGATAATGCCTTGAGGGAGAAACTTGTGGAGGGCTTGTAGGGACAGAAGTACAGCCCTCATTTCCAACACATTGATATGTAGAAATGTTTCGTTTGGAAGCCAAGAACCCTGAACTGACCTGCCCAGACAATGCCCCCCCCCCCACCCCGTCTGGGAGGCATCCGTTGTCAAGGTGGCCACCGGAGGGGGTATAACAAAAGGTCTTACCTGATTCAGATTGGATGACAGAAGCCACCAGCGGAGGTCCCGTTTGCACGTTTCTGTAATCAGTATGTGATGATTGAGGGGGAGATCTTGAAAAGACCATTGTGTCGATAACAGCCACTGAAGAATTCTCATGTGCAATCTTGCCAGAGGAACTAGGAGAACCGTGGCAGACATTGAACCTAAAAGTTGCAGGACCATCCTGGCTGGGGCTTTGGATCTTAGAAGCAGGGCTCGGGCTTGACCTTGTAATGTTTGTATCCTTTCGATAGGAAGGAAGATTCGCATTAATTTTGAGTCTATCTCTGCTCCTATGAATCTTATGCGCTGAGAAGGCAGCAAGACAGACTTTGACCAGTTGAATGTAATTCCCAGGGAAGCACCCAGGGAGATGGTGGCTTGTAGGCTTTCTAGTAGTAGATGCCTGGTGGTGGCAGTCAGAAGCCAGTCGTCCAGATAAGGAAACACTTGGAATCCGAGACTCCTCAGGTGAGCAGTCACTACTGCCAAACACTTGGTGAACACCCTGGGGGCTGTGGTGAGACCAAAGGGCAGAGCACAAAATTGGAAGTGACTGTCTCCCAGGCTGAAGCGCAGATACCTCCTGGACGCCTGATGTATCGGTATGTGATAATAGGCGTCCTTGAGATCTATGGAGCACATCCAAACATCTTTCTCCAATAATGGGAGAATGGATTGTAAAGTGACCATTCGAATTTGGACTTCATGACGGACTGGTTTAGTTTGCTGAGATCCAAAATGGGTCTCCGGTCCCCTGTCTTTTTTGGCACTAAAAAGAACCTTGAGTAATTTCCGGATCCGATCTGGTCTGTGGGGACCGGTTGGATGACTCCTTTTTCTAGCAGCTTTGAAGCTTCTACGGCTGCAATTTCCCTTTGACTGGGTGGTGGGTCCGGGATTTTTTTGGACGGTGGGGGTGGGTGTGTGAAGGGAATGGTGTAACCTCCGGCAATAATCCGAAGCACCCATCTGTCCTGAGTAATAGATTCCCAGGCTTTTAGGTGCTTGGCAAAACGGCACCCGACTGGCTCCGGAGCAGCACAGTCGGGCAATCCCTCATGAAGTGTGGGAGGCTGAAGAGCCACGAAAGGACTTGCGGTCTCCAGTGTTGCGGGGGCCTCTGCCGCCTCTGGGACGGCATCTCCCAGAAAAATTTCCCCGTCCTCTGCCTCTGGAAGGGGAATCTTCCTGCTGTTGGGGAAAGAATTTCTGTGATTTGCAGAACCACATTTTCCCTCCTCTTTTAGCCTTGGGATAAGGCCGAAAGGGAGTGGAATAACGTGCTCCTACGGCAGATAAAGTCTTTCCCTCCTGCTCACAGCGGGTAAGAGTGTCTTTTACCTTGGGTCCAAACAAAGAGGACCCATCAAAGGGAGCGTCGGCAAAGGAAGACTTGAAGGCCTCCGCGAAATGACACAAATGGAGCCAGGCTTGTCTCCGTAGAGCCACGCCTGTGCCTGCCGCTCTGCCCGCCCCTTCGGCCGCATATGAAATGAGCCTCATGGACGAGTTAGAAATCGAGTTAAGGATAGCCAACTGAGAGCTAACCGACTGGGCTAGCTGCTCAGGTAGGTTACCTGAGAGGGAGTCTGAAAGCTCCTTGACCAGATCCCTCTGTAGTCTGGTGAAATGTGCCAAATAATTCAGGGACCTCAGAGTAAAGGCCGCTGAAGTCAGGGTGCGCTTCCCGTACTGGTCCATGCTCCTAGACTCCTTATTAGGTGGATGGACGGACGTTGAAGCCTCTGCCACGTCCTGCTGGGTAGCAGATGCCACCACCATGGCATCTACAGCCACGCCTTTAGTTAAGAACTCCTTCTCGGGTGGGGCAGACAAAAATTTGTTAGGGCGAGAAGGCACTGGTTCCACAGTATCTGGATGTTCCCACGCCTCCGACAAACCAAATCCAGGAGCTCGTCGAAGGGCGGAGACACCCAGGAGGCGGAGGGCTGAGCCCCGAAGGCCTTGAGAAACACCGACTCATCAGCGGAGGGGGGTTTGGAATTCCAGCCGCCTCATTGCTTAAGGATCTCTAGAATGTCTGCAAATGAGACATCATCCGAGGACGACTTTGGGGACCCCTCCGCATCATCAAGATCAGTGTCCGATGTAAGAGACTCGTCGGGGGAGTCCACGTGCTTCCTCTTGCACAATCTCTTCCTTGGGGGCTCCTCTGAAGACAACTCCGAAGAACCCTCAGGAGGAGGGGAACCCCGTGGGGTAACCTCAGGCCCCGGGGCTCCACTGCCTAGAGACAGGGGGACTGCCAAAGACCCAGTCTCCATGCCCAGGAAGGTGCCGGTAAAGCCGTAGAGATGGCCGAAGAAGACTTGGCCAAGGCACTCCTCATAGCTCTGAAAGCCGGACCCCCAGAATCCTGGGAGGGTCCGGTCCCCGGAGCCATGATAGCAGACGGAAGTCCCGCGGCCGAAGCACCGAGAGGGAGGCTCGGAACCGACAGCATTGGTCCCGAAACGTCACCCCCGGGTCCAGCCGAAGAAGTCCGTGTGCTAAACTCGGACCCGAAGGCCGGGGTTGGAGTAAGGGTCGGAGCCGACCCCAGGATCTCTACTGGCTCCATCAGCACCTGCTCTGACGGAGCCGAAGCGGTCGGAGGAGGAATGGCAATGGAGTGGGCTATCGGCTCCGAAGCCAATTGGGTCGGAGCCAAAACAAATTTTTGAAAGACTGGGGACTGGAACAGTCTTTGGAGCACCCTGTCTATGTCCGAATCTGACATCCTCGATGACCTGGAAGAGACCGAACGGGTCCGAGTAGGTCTCTCCAACGGCTCCAAGGGACTAGGGGACCGGCTCCGAGGCGACTCGATAACTATCGGCGCCGAAGGAGTGTCTAAACCAATTTCCATCGGTGCCGAAGAGGACTTCGGCGCCGAGGAGGAAGTGTCTGAGCGGACAACCTTCATCGGCTCCAAGATCAGTGGAGCCGATGAAGGTGACCCGCCTCTCGATGCCCCAGCCATCGGCTCCAAACCCAGAGGAGTCGAGACTGGAGGCATCGAGGCAGACCGTTCCACCCTCGGCTCCGAAGTCCGTGGAGCCGAAGGAGAAGCCTGCCTATGTCTTTTGGCGGTCGGGTCCGACGGACTGATCGGAGCCGACGCCCTTTTCTTTTTAGCAGGAGAAGGAGAGGACGCTAATGCTTCTTCAAAAGAGGGTTTTATAAGGCCTTTCAAAATAAGTTTATTTTTCCTCTCTTGGAGGACCCTCGAGGAAAACGCGTGACACACGCTGCAGGACTCCTGCAAATGTTTGGCGCCCAAACAATATACACAGAGGGAGTGGTCATCTGTGATTGACATTTTAAAACTGCACTTAGTGCACTTCTTAAAGCCCGAAGGCCTAGGAGCCTGAGACATTATAGCAACAAATTTAGTAACTCTATCACAGAAAAACACACTTTTTTTTTTTTAAATGACTGTCACTACAATGATTAGCTTACGATTGCCGTTTAAGATTGACAGTCCAACAACTACAGAAAAAATAACTAAAGGGGATCCTAGAACCCCTAAGGATTTGAAAAACAATTGACTGACAGGGAAAGGCCCTTCAATTCAAAGGGGCCTCTAGTCAGAACAAACACACAATCACACACAAAATTTTCCACAAAAAATTCCAGTCACACACAAAAAGTACGGTATAGCTGTTAAAACAGCTTTTTGTTATAGAATTAGAAAATTCCTGACAGAAAAAGTTAGTGAAAAACACTACTTAGCTCAGCCAGCTCGAGACCACGTCTTTGCTAGTTAGCGGCAAACAAGATCTGGGGGACTGGTAGTGGTGCATCCTGGGATATAGTAAGCTCAGCCAATAAGAGACTTCGCTCTTTGGCATAAGCGTGCCGAGTCGGAGCCGAGGGATCGGCTCCGAACCCATCAGTCAGAATGTAGGCGAGATAGGATCACATAACATCATGAGCCTTAACCCTATCAGGGCAGTACTGCTCTTCACATGCAGGAGCAGTGCTTCACAGCATCCACAATACGTTAATAAGCAAGCAAAACACTTCCTACTCAGCAGTGTGCACAGCTACTTTATATAACCATGAATGCTTAAAAATCACTAAGTCATGCTGCCCATGTGTTTTTTTTCCCTGAATGTCTGCATCTTCACTTTCAAATGAGTTCACAGTTCTCTCAGTCTGTGATACTTCTGTCATACACGTACAAGGCTGAATTATTCCATAATCAAAGAAACACAGTTAGGGACACTGCGACACCCATTTCATCATCATCTTCATGCTCTACTTTCACATCTGCTTCATACTCATATTCCTAGTTAACTGCTTCCATACAGTAAATTAACTCATATACCCACCAGAAATGCATTAAATATCTCCTTCCGGATCTTTCACTACTCATTAATATTAATTCATATACTTTTGTTTTAATAAAATGAAAATGTACTAAATAAAATTATGTGACAAAATAAAAAAAACTACTGAAACATACTTCTAATGACAGGAAGGAGGTAAAATAATTTTGTTTCCAACAGAACATAATTGTCTCAGTGGCTCTTTTAAACTACTGGGCAAGTTAGGAGAGCTAAAGACCATGAATAAGGGTATGACTAAGTACTCTGTTTTGGGCCACACTTCTTTTCAATTTATTCTATGATAGTTTGTCTCATCCTGAAGCAATTACTGTTAAGTACTCAATGATACAACTGTAGTGCCAGGGCATGTTCCTGGCTAAGGCAACTGATTCAATGATCTTATATATTTTTCTCTCTTATGTCCTACTAGTTAGACAATTGGTCTGCAAAATGTGTGTAACTTTGTGATCTTTTCTCTTGTAAATGTAAAAGTGGATGAAAGGAATGGGAATGTGTAAATATATTTCTTTTATTTACGACATAGACAAACATACATTTGTATAAAAGAAAACAAACCATGTTCACAGTTACAAACATACATCACATACATTCTTTTATACAATTATCATCAGTCCAGCATTACATAAATTGTTTAGTTCCTGCCTTCCCTTAAACCCTACTCCTCCTTTAAAACCATATTACTGAGGGGAGCAGTTGTTCAGCAGTTAGCATTGGCGCCTCACAGCAAAAGGTTCTCCGGTTTGAGTCTCAGCTGGGGTGCCTTCTGTGTGGAGTCTACATGTCCTCGCTGCATTTGCATGGGTTTCTTCTGGGTGCTCCAGTTTCCTCCCACATTCCAAAGACATGACGCTAGAGTGTTTCTCCCCAGGCCGCCACTGAAAATGGGCTCTGTCCTTGTCAAACTTTTCCAGTAAACAATTGTTGAATAAATAAATAATGAAATCAAATATTCTCCATGAATTGTAACCACAATTTCCATTTTTTTCTATATAATTTGCTCCTACCTTTTTCTAAAGGTCCCTGTTCCAGTTCAACTGTTAAAACATCATTGCTTCAAGTACAGTTGGTTTAAACTTTGATTTCCATTTTCTAGTAACTGCTTTTTTGGCAGCCACCCAGATTAAACTTAGCAAGGCCTTACTATGTCTAGGCAATTTAGATCCTTTACCACAGCTCAAAAAAAAAAAAAGAAGAATTTCCTTAGTTACACCGATTTGCTCACTCAAAAGTTCTGTCAGAGTACTCTACAGGGAATTTTTAATGTCAGCTTGTTACACTCCCAAAACATATGTTCCCAATTACCCAACATTTGTGATATACCCAGGGAAAAATTATTTGTAGTCTGCTTGTGGTATAAAATACCTATGCAAACATGCATCAATGGGAGTGTTGATGAAGGAAGACTTGAAAGGGTCCGTAAAGTCGCACAAGTGCATCGAGGCATGACATCTCATAACAACACCTGCACCTGCTGCTCTGGCCGCTCCTTCAGTTGTATGTGCAATCAACCACATGGACGAGTTAGATATGGATTCCAGGGTGGCAAGCTGTGAAGAAACTTTGTCATGTACCTCATCAGACACTGCTCCTGCTAAGGTTCCTGAGTGTTCCATGATCAGATCTCTCTGGAGGTGGGTAAAATGTGCCAAATAGTTCAATGACCATATGGCAAAGGTCACAGGAAGCAGAGGGTTGAGCAAGAAAAGCCTGCAAGAATACAGATTCCTCAGAGGAAGGGTTGGTGGGCTTCCAGTCACCCCTCTGTTTAAGGATCTCCAGTAAGTCTCCAAAGGAAATATCCTCAGGGGAAACTCTGGCGACCCTTCCCCCACATCATAATCTGCATCATTGGTGAGAGATTTCTCAGGGGAATCAATGTGCTTCCTCTTGCACAATCTCTTATGGGGTGCCTCTTCAAGGGGAACATCTGAAGATGATTCCCAAGAGTGGGTGTTACTCAGGTTTGACTTTGTTTTATTAATTTATTCATAATATTTGCTAAAACATTTTAATATATCTTTCAGATCCGTAGCTTTAATGGTCTTATTTCCTTCTTTATAAACAATCTATTTTATATGTTTTATTTTATTCATCTTTTTTGATCTAAAAGCTATTCTATGAAGGGTCTTGGGGTTTATTGAATACAAATGTAATTTATTTTTTTCTAGATTAATGGAAATCTTATGATGTAAGATTTCTAGATATTTCTGACTTAGAGTTTTCAACTGCGTGCTTGCCACTTTATCATTGGGTTTAAGGTTTAATTTTAATTTATCAGTTTCAGCTTGGAGAGCATTTAATTCTTTATCCCTTCCTTTCTTTTGCAAATATACCAATTCTTTACCTTACCATATAAGTAAACTTTTAACATGTCCCATAGCATGACATCAGTGATCTCACCATTATTGTTAAATTCCATAAACTGATTTACCTTTTTTAATAACCATTCATTAAAGCCTTTTATTTTGGTTATATATGCTGGGAGTCTTTGTCAAGAAATTAAATTGTTTTGGCTTAAAGTTAATTTAAATGTAATAGCATTGTAGTCAGATAAGGAACATGAAACTATAAGTACCTCCTTTATTTTGGAGTATAATGCATTGGATAGCAATATATTATCAATATTGGTTTGAGTCCCAAATCTAAAAGAATAGTGAGCATATTTTAAAAAAAACATCTATTTTTAAATCTGATATATCTCTCATATTACAACGCAAAGGAAACTCTGGGTTGCCACAGTGTCTGAGAAACTAACTTTAATAAAGAACTGGTAAGCACTTTCACAGTGTACAATACTGCTTCATCAGACCATAGTAAAAGTAACAAAACAGGCAAACTTTTAAATACAAAGCAACCCATTCAAATACATACATTAAAATCACATGACAATTTAAAAAGCATCTTTGCAGTGATTATGTCACCTCTATATGCACCAATAAGAACACCTTAAACTTCCAAGCCTCCAACTCAATGTTTTAGTGGGCATGACTTTAAAACAGGTTTTAAAGATCCCTTGTCATTTAAACCTGGTTCTACAAATGCTTTTAATAGTAAAATCTACCTTTGTTCAGCACATTCAGTTTTATTCTTTATATTACCTTCCCTATCACTTTCCTAAATAATTTCCAGTACAAAAAATTTAAAGATATGTTATGAATCATAGTTTTTAACATGTTAAGCTAAAGAGTTAATCTTTCTGCCTTTAGATATATCATTTTGATCTTCCAAAATCCTATCTATAAAGGCTTGGTTTGTCTTACCTATATAAAATGTATTACACAATGAATATCCTGCATAATAAAAAGCATTCTTAGTTCTATAATTTGCAAAAAATCTAAAACAATCTCAGTACCAGTAACATTATGTACATAAGAAGTACAAGACAAAATATAATTGCAAGCACAGCAAGAACCACATTTGGACATACTCTTACGCTGTGGATACATATGTATTTTAGAATTTGAATGTCTATAACACAATTGTTTTAAGGAATTATTATTTCTAAAGTTAAATCTAAGCTGAATGTCAATAATCTTTCTGATATCTGGATCAGCCAACAAGATTGATCAATGTTTCTTAAAGATATCACATACAATATTGATATAATTTGAAAATGTAAGAACAGGTCTGTTCCTAACTGTATCAGCTGTTCTCACTAGACAGGATTGACCCTCCTCTGTGCTCCTGGAAAAACAGGGTCTCCCCCTTCCATCCCTAGTTCTTAACACTTCGTCAGTACATGAATCTATCTCTCTAACACTGTAACCACTGTCCAGAAACTCAGTGTTTAGTCTAGAAAAAACTGTATGAAGTTCATCATTATCATCATGGAGTCTCATAGCTCTAAAAAATTGTCCTGTCAACACATTCCTGCTGATATAGGCAGGATGCATACTTGATCTGTGTAATAAGGTGTTCCTTTTAACTTCTTTTCTATACGTCCTACTACCCATTAAACTTAATTCTTTCTTGCTTACTTGAACATCAAGAAAATCTATAATTTCACTGGAAACCTTCGATGTAAACCTTAAAAAATTGGTGGTTCCATGTAGCATTAGAACAAACTCTTTTAACTCTTCCTCTTTACCACCCCAAATCATAGTAGATGAACTGTACAAAAAAATAAGTTATGTTCTTACTATAACATTCCATCTGTGTTGTTGATCTTCATTCATTCATGATGGATGGGTCTCGTTTCTGTCCTGAGAACTGACTTGACCGATATAACAATCTCGCACCAGCCAAAAACTCTTGACCTAAGGTTACCTATAGTGGCCATCTCCTCAGATCGATTTTGCCAGTAAGGAAAAGAAAGTAGAGGCTTTGTCCGAGCAAATGCTCTATCATGTAACCAGGAACAAATCCGAACCTCCAGGAGTCTTTTGGAGGGGGTAGAAGGGTGGGATATCATGAATGAATGACGATCAACAACACAGATGGATCGTTATGGTAAGAACATAACTTATTTATCTGATGTTGTTAATCTTCATTCATTCATGATGGATGGGACAGAGTCCCTAGCTACTTTATGTCCTGGGAGGCCTTATGGAAGGATATTCCTGAACACCAGTGAGCCAAAAGATGCTCTTCCCCTGGAGACCAAGTCCAATTTGTAATGAGTGATAAAGGTATGAGGGGTAGCCCAAGTGGCTGCTGTGCAAATGTCATCAATAAAAGCCCTGGAATGAAAGGCCACCGAAGTAGCAACTGATCTGGTTGAATGCACCTTGATTTTGGTTGTTAAAGGCAATTTGTTCTGTTGACAGACAAAAGAGATGCAGTCTCTCAGCCATTTTGCCAATGTGACTTTGGAAACAGATTTTCCCAACTTGGATCCTGAAAAAGACAGGAATAATTGGTCAGATTTTCAGAAAGATTTAGTCCTGTCTAAGTAGAAACATAATTGTCTACATACATCCTATAAATGCAAAGAATATTCTGCTTTATTAGAAATAATTTGGGAAGAAAACTGGCAGGTCAATGGATAGATTAATATTTAACTTTAAGATAACCTTGGGTAGAAAGGAGGGGCTAGTCCAAAGAGATACTCTCTCTTTGTGGAAAACTATGTATGGACATTTTAAGCACAAGGCCTGTAATTCTGAAATTCTTCTCGCCGAGGTAATGGCTACCAAGAATAAAGTCTTCCAAGACAAGAATTTTATATTGCAAGTGGCAGCAGGCTCAAAAGGATGATAAGTCAACGTTTGCAGGACAAAAGTCAAATTCCAAGGTTCTATGGGCTCTTTGAAGGGTGGTTTTATATGTATGACTCTTTTCAAGAAAGTTTTATAGAGATGGTGAGATATTAAAGAGGAATCTTGGAAATCATTATGGAAGTTTGAGATAGCTGCTAAATGGACCCAGATCATAGAAGCTGATGCTCCTGAATGGAGTAAGGTTGATAAATACTCCAACACCGAATTAATTGGAGTTGAAAAGGGGTCCAGTCCTTTTTCTCGAGACCAAAAAACAAATCTGTTCCATTTACTATAATAAATTTTTCTGGTGGACAGTTTATGGGAAGCCAGAAGTACTTTTCATACAGGAGAAGATAGGTTATTTTGCCTGGCAATTACTGGAAGTGTAGGTACCAAGTTGTCAGCTTGAGGCTTGATAGGTTTGAGTGGATCAATCCCTGAGGATACGACAGTAATCCTGTATTTGGATCCAGAGTCCACGGTCGGTGAACCAGGTGAGGCCAAGGGAAAGGGAACCAGACTTGTTGGGGCCAAAAGGGTGCAATGAGGATTACTTTGCTTCTCAACTGAAGTGCTTTCTTTAGGAATTGTGGAATCAAAGGAAAGGGAGGGAAGGCATAAAGTAGTCCTGGAGGCCAGTCATGTACTGCAACATCCCTCAGGGACTCCCCCCGAGGGGGGGGGGGATTAGGGCAAAGTAGCTGTGCATTTGTGGTTGGTGGGAGACATGACTAGATTGCAGCAAGGCTGACCCCAGTGTGAGAAAATCTCTGTTGCTACTTCAGGACTGAGGGACCACTCATGAGGCTGGAGAATGCATCAGTTCAGCTTGTCCGCAATCACGTTGGAATTCCCAGGAATGTGCATTGCAGCCAAAAAGTGGTTGGAGGCTATCGCCCATTGCCAAACTCTCATGGCTTCCTGACACAACGGGTAAGATCTGGTTCACCCCTTTTTGTTGATATACCAGATGACTGACATGTCTGACTGGATAGCAATTGTCACCTATGGGAGGACTGATTGTAATGCTTGCAATGCCAGAAGCACCACCTTGAGTTCTAGGATATTGATATGCAAATTGGTCTCTAAGGGAGACCAAGTGTCTTGCACTGTCTTTCACTGAAAATGCCCCCCACCCCATCAGGGATGCATCCGTAGTCACTACAGCTTTGGGTTGAGAGGGGGAGAATGGACAACTCCATAGTTCCATTTTTGGCTTCATCCACCAGTTCAGATCTTGCTTGCAGCGGTTCATTATGCGGACTGGGTAGGGCATGGGATGTGTCATTAGGGAACACTGTGATGCTAGCAGCCACTGTAGTAATCTCATACGGAGTCTTGCTAGCATTGAGCCCAACAGTTTAAGGATTGAATGAGCTTTGACTTAGTTCTGAGAGAGAGTATCACTCGGAGTTAAGATCTTAGTCTCTGAAGCCTGTGAAAAGCAAGGGCGACCAGGCAAGACTTTGGGTTGAATGTTGCTCCTATGAAGTCTAGGCTTTCAGTAGGTACTAGTTTTGACTTCATTTATTGAGATCCCTAAGAGTTGTGCTAGCTGCAGAGTGTAGTACAAGGCGAGAATACATTTGGTGAACACTCTGGGGGCTGTGGAAAGACCAAAGGACAGCACTTGAAATTGGTAGTGAGTGGCTCCCAGCCAAAAGCGTAGATATTTTCTGGACTGTTTGTCCATTTTTATATGGTAATACGCATCCTGAAGATCTATCAAGCACACCTAGTTGTCTTTTTCCAGAAACGAGAGGACAGACTGAACCGTGACCATCCAGAATTTGGTCTGTCTGATGAACTTGTTTAAGATGCTGAGGTCCAAAATTGGCCTTCAGTCCCATCTTTTTTCTACACTAAAAAGAACCTTGAGTAAAATCTGGATTCTGTCTGATCTGGTGGGACTGTCTGGATGACTCTTTTTTGGAGCAGCTTTCAAATTTCTTGTGCTGCTGCATCCCTCTGACTAGGTAGAATGTCGGGGATTCGCCTTTTTGGCCTCGGGTAAAGACTGAAGGGGATGTGGTAACCTCTTGTAATTATTGTCTGCACCCAAGAATCTGTTGTTATGAAATGCCAGGCTAAGTGGTGCAGAAAGAACAATCCCCCGACTGCTTCCAGAAGCAAGCAATTGGGCTGCTCTTCAGGAGCGCTGGTAGGGCTGCCCAGAAAAGTAATCTCTGGACCCCTGGTTACACAGACCCCCCTCTGCCTCGGGGGAGGGGGTCTTCCTGATGAGTTCCTCCCTCTGTCTTGGGGGAACTCTCCACGTGTGTCACAGAAAGGCCCTTGGGATTTCCTGAAACACATCTTTCCACTCCTCTGATGCCTAGAGTAGGATCATTGGGGAGTGGAAAAATGTACACCCATAACAGATAGGGTCTTGCCATCCTTCTCACACCTGGCTAGCATGTCTTTAACTTTTGGACCAAAGAGAGAGGAAGCATCAATGGGAGTGTTGATGAAGGAAGACCTGAAAAGGTCTGTAAAGTCGCAAAAGCGCATCCAGGCATGACATCTCATAACAACACCTGCACCCGCTGCTCTGGCCGCCCCTTCGGTTGTATGTGCAATCAACCACATGGACGAGTTAGATATGGATTCCAGGGTGGCAAGCTGTGAAGAAACTTTGTCATGTACCTCATCGGACACTGCTCCTGCTAAGGTTCCTGAGAGTTCCATGATCAGGTCTCTCTGGAGGTGGGTAAAATGTGCCAAATAGTTCAATGACCATATGGCAAAGGTCACAGGAAGGAGAGGGTTGAGCACGGAAAGCCTGCAAGAATACAGATTCCTCAGAGGAAGGGTTGGTGGGCTTCCAGTCACCCCTCTGTTTCAGGATCTTCAGTAAGTCTCCAAAGGAAACATCATCAGGGGAAACTCTGGGGACCCTTCCCCCACATCATAATCTGCATCTTTGGTGAGAGATTTCTCAGGGGAATCAATGTGCTTCCTCTTGCACAATCTCTTATGGGGTGGCTCTTCAAGAGGAACGTCTGAAAACGATTCCCAAGAGTGGGTGCCCTGCGCTAGGGTATCTTGTTGCTCCCATGCCCAATGTCCAAGTATAGTGGACTGTGTCAGCTGCCAAACAGAAGACATGTATATGTGACATTCTGGCACCGAAGGGGCCAACTGCAAGCCTACCAAGGTGAGTGTCCTCTCCATAACTTGGAAGACAGGCCCACCCGAAGAGGGATGGAAGCCCAGAACTGAGAAAGACAACCTCGGAAGCAGGGTCACACCCCGCTCCAATGAGCCCAACTCCAGGAAAGGAGCCGCAAGAGGACTTGGAGCTGCCAAAGCACCGGAACCATAGATGGAGCCATAGAAAAAATCGTACTAGGGGTCACAGTGCTGACAAACCAGTTATGGTCTCGAGGGTGGATCAGCTCCGAATGAGCCACAGTCCACAGGGTAGGTTCCAGAACCATGGTAAGATTTACCAGTGGAACCAAAGAAGCTAGCACTAGGCTATGCATTGGCATCAAGGACTCCAACACATGCGGGGAGGTTGAAGGAGGAATATATGTTGGAGTCTGTGGAGAAAAATCCTTGGCTCTGGGTGAAAGGGAAGTTGTAAATGGATTTGGGATGCCTCTGGCGGCTAGGAGCTGATGCACAAGTTTCACTACATCGAGCTCCAAAAGGCTTCTGGTGGAATGTGTTGACATCCCCGATGGAGATTCAGGCTGATCAAGGAATGGACTTAGCTGCTGTCCAAAAAAGGGGTCAATTGATGGAGAATATCAGGTCCTGGCTAATGTCTCGACCTTTGGCACCATGGTCAGAAGACCAGAAGGATGTAATGATGGGGGGGGGGTGACCAGTTTTAATGGAAAAACTATTTTTGGTGCCAAAAGGGTCTGTGGTACCATGGAAGGGGTCAGTACCAAGGGAGTAGTAGTCATTGCCTGTTCCATGGTCAAGGATGGCACCGTGGATGGTGTTTTAGACTCTGGTGCTGAGATAGGTGTCGAAGTTATTTTTGCATGTTTTAGTTTCAGTTCCGTATGAACCTGGGCCTTAGTGTTTTTTGTTTCCTGAGAATGAGGAGATGATGGTACTGACTGGCTCTTCTTCTTCTTCGTCTCTTTTTTAGGAGGGGTTGAGACTGCTATCCCAGATAAAGCCTCCGAGAAAGGGTTTTTAAAAGACCTTTTAAGATTAATTTGTTCTTGCGCTCAGCTAATGTGCGGGCACTAAATCCCTTACAGAGCTCACACAGAGGTTCATAGGTAGGTACTAGGATATTGCCCCTAGGGCCTATATAAGCCTAGCCAAATGGTACCCTGGCTTTTGCCACCCAAGAAAATTATTTTCCTGTGCCCCTGTCAAGCAGAGCCACAGAAGTGATCCCTGGGGTGAATTTCCCATCCGATCATCAAGATTTTTCTTGAAGAATGCTAATGAGGGACTTTGTTTGATATAGATAGGTAGTTTGTTCCAGAATATGGGAAATCTCTGGGACAGGATTCTATCCCTCCAGCATGTTTTGTTTATTGTGGTGACAAGGTTTAGGTCCCTAGAGCGTGTATCTCAGAGGGATTGGGATTTCTTTAAATGAAGCATGTCCAATAGCTCTGGGTTTGACATAGCTTTGTATGTTAGTCAGAGATCGCCTCTGAGTAGGCGATATGCGACGGAGTAAAGCTGAACCTTTAAATGTGGTACACCTTGGCAATAGACACAGGAGAGATGCCCATCAGAGTTTGGCATCTTCCTGCCACATTTATCATATTGTTTGAAACCTTTAGTGTCCTTTTTGTCTGCCATTATAAAAAATCCAGTCAACAGTAGACAAAGAGCAATGAAAAACAGTAATTAAATGGTAGGCAAAGCAGAAGAGATATTCTGTCACGATAGGCTACAGACACACGCACAAAGAAAAGAAAAGGATTTTTTTTTACTATATTACCAACAATGGTAAGTAGAAGAATACCCAAAGGGTAAAGGGAAAAGGAGGGGCCTGTACCAACAATAGTACTGAGAAATATCATTAAGGTAAAAATGAAAGAAAATTTCACTCACACAAGAAGGAAAGTATCACTAAGTATGAATGACTAAGAAATAAAAGGATTCTAGGTGATTATACAGGCAAATTGTAAATATTTAGAGAAAAAAAGAAACACTTAGCTTGAGAGCTGGCCTGACACATCTTGAAATTCTACATGGCAAACGAGATCTGAGGAGATGAGGAAAGGGGTATTATGGGTAACCTTAGCTCAAGAGTTTTTGCTTGGTGCAAGCTTGTTATATCGGCTTAGTCAGTCCTGAGGACGGAACTGAGACCCATTCGGCATGAATGAATGAAGATTAACAACATCAGATATATTATTATTCAATAACTTATCAACTTCCCAACTTGCCAGCACTAGATTAGAGTAGCTATTCGCACAAGCTGTGCCCATAGTTATGCCAGTTCTCTGTACATAATACTTACTATCAAAGGTAAGAACATTATTTTCTAAAATCAACTCTAATAACGTACAGATTAACTCAACTTTATTCGGCAAAAAGTCCACTCTAGTGCTCAAAAAAACTCTAATGCTCTCCAGACAAATGTCATTGGGAATGACAGTAAAAAGAGATGTTACATCTAGGGTGACAAATAAAAAATTCTTAGTACTTTCAAAATCTGAGGCCCATGTATACAGATCTTTTAAAAAATTCTTGTTGTCTCACAATACTCTGTCTGCCCTGTCTAAGACAGGTCTGAGCATGTTTTCTACATAAACAGAAAGAAGGTCTGTGACCCAACCTCTGCTGTAAACACTAGGTCTCATAAGTGGTGTAAAAATATCCTTATGAATCTTGGGAAGCCCTTACAACAACAGTACAACAGGAGATTTAACAAAAAATAATCATGCAACTCAGAATTAATTAAACCTGTCTTCAAAAGATCATAAACAAAAACATGAACTCTGTCTACATATACTTTGACTAGATATTTAGCTATATTCCTATATGTCTCATCATCATTTAACATCAAAGACATTTGTTGTAAATAATATTATTTGTCCATCACTACTATGCCACCACCTTTGTCAGCTGGTCGAATTTCAAGGTGCACGGCACAACGAAGTTTACTCAAAGCTAAATTTTCTTCAGCTGTTAGATTATAGAAATTATGTTTATGTGGCACAGAAAATGCTTCTCATATATCTTCATCACATAAAGTCACAAACGCTTCCACAAACTTATTTAAAGTAGGAATAAAAGTACTAGGTTGCTTAAAGGGATGCTCAGCAACAGGTTGTTCAGTAAACATTAAAGATAAATATTCCTAGCAAATGGTCTCAAATCTGTTAACCCTTCTGTCATATCAGAGGCTCGACTCGGTATAAAACTAAGGCCTCTGTTCAAGATAGACACCTGTTATTCAGCCAAAGGGTAAGAAGAAATATTAAAAAAACAGGTTATTCAATGTCTCTGCCTGGTTTTCATTGGTAACATTTGCGTTATGTAAAGAACATACACCTTTCTGTTTCGACTCTTTGAACGACCCTTCCTGGAATTCTACTCTATAGGAAGTGGAGCTGCTAACAAAAAACCTTGATCCACCTGGTCCACCACTCTGGAAGTGGAGGCAATGGGCTCTATTCTCTGTGAGTTAACAGTCACAGTCTTAGGTGAATTAACAAACTCACGGCAACATTCACTATACTACTCCTCTGCTGAGAATCGATATGGTTACTGCCACTAGTTATTAACATCTTCCCTATTTTTATGCTCTACAACAATACCAGTTCCAATCTCTCGTGGCCATAAAAAAACTCGTCCATACTTAAAATCATTTAAATCACGCTGCAATTTCTTCAGTTTAGCAGCATGTGGTTCCTGCTCTGCTTGCAATTATATTTTGTATTGTACTTATGTACAATCCTTCGTAATTACCAGCAAAAATAATACTCCACTAGAACTAATCTCTGACACAAAACTACTAGGAGTTATCATCGATGACCAACTAAAACTCAATAAGCATATACAAGCAAGTATCAAAAAACTCCACAAAAAACTAGGTATGCTTTATCATCACAGTCACTTTCTCTCTCCCACATCCAGGATTACACTAGCCAATACATACCTCATCCCCACCCCTTTTATAAGGTGTGCCTATCCTAACCAGCCTTCAATCTTCCCTCACAACAAAACTCTCATCTTGTTATAACAAAATATCCAAATTAGCAGCAGGTCATAGAGCCTCTTCCCACCACTGTAATTCCCTTCACCAACTAAGTTGGCTAGAATTACCAAACTTCCTCACTTATACCCAGCTTATTCAAGCACACAAACTCATTCATAACCCATCTCTCTGCCCCTCCCTAGCAAATACCTTTGACATGCATAAACCTGACAGACCCCTAAGATCGAATTCCCAAAACCTAATTAAACTGCATAAACTCACACGTCCAGCTGGAAATCAAGTGATGGCCTTCTCTCTAGCACACTTCTGGAACTCTCTCCCTCCTCCCATCCACACCACCAGCAGTCTTTCCTTGTTCAAAACCTCACTGCACTCTCACCTTACTTCACAATGGAAATGCTCTTGCTCCCACCTAACCTAAATTCTGACTACTCTGTCTTCTTCATTTTCCTAACTCATTTGTTGCCTATCACTGCCTACTATAATTCTGCATCCCTGTGATGTATTTCACCAATGACTAAAATTTACCTCACCACAATTTTCCTACAAAAAAATACATTATTTCTTGCTGAATTAACTTGATGTAAATTATTTGAATGTAAATATTTTTTTCTTCTGTATTATGTAACATGTATTCAAAAAGTGTGCTATTGATTTATACTTGGCTGTACCATGTACTACTATGGATTTGGAACTTTTCTATACTATGTATTTGTATTTTTCTGGAGCTTTTCTCTCCAGGACTCCATTGAAAATGGCCTCCTTGTGGCCCAATGGACTATCCTGGAAAACAAACTGCAAATAAATAAATAAATAAATAAATGTTATTGGTACTGAGATTGCTTTAGATTGTTTTGCTAATTGTAGAACTACAAATGTTGTTTATTATGCAGGATGTTCATTGTGAAACACATTTTATATAGGTAAGACAAACTGAGCATTTAAAGATAGGATTCTGGAAGATCTGAATGATATATCTAAAGGCAGAGAGATTAATGCTTTAGCGAAACAGGTTAAAGCTGTGATTCACAACACATGTTTAAGTTTTTTCTACTGGAAATTATTTATGAAACTGATAAGGATGGTGATATAAAGAATAAAACTGAATGTGCTGAACAAAGGTGGATTTTACTATTAAAAGCGTTTGTAAGAACCAGGTTTAAATGACAGGGTATTTTTAAAACCTGTTTTAAAGTCATACCCATTACAACATTGATTTGGGGGCTTGGCAGTTTAAGGGGTTTGTATTGGTGCATATAGAGGCAAAATAATCACTGCAAAGACGCTTTTTAAATTGTCGCCTGATTTTAATGTCTGTATTTGATTGGGTTGCCTTGTATTTAAAATTTTGCCTGCTTTGTTAATTTTACTGTGGTCTGATGAAGTAGAATTGTACACTGTGAAAGCACTTACCAGTTCTTTATTAAAGTTAGTTGCTCAGACACTGTGGCAGCCTGGAGTTTCCTTTGCTTTGTATCCTGTTTTTGTTTTACTCTGCACACTTACTCAGCAGTTGGGATTTTGGTTTTAGATATCTCTCATATTCATTGTATTAATATAATGATTTAAAAGATAGCCTGATTTGTTTAACATTTGCAGTGTCTTTGTCTGCATGTTAAAGTCACCAGCTATGAACATTTCTCCTTTAGAGTATAGTGTTATAATATCCAAGTATTTCTTAACTGTTTTATAACCAATCCCAGGGATCCAAAAGGTATTTATAAGGATATAGTATTTTTTATCAATTTGTATTACCACCAATCCCAGCATACCATTCTTGTCAGAATAGGAATCCACTATTTTAGGTAGACCTGTCATTTTTTTTCCAGAGAATAAGAACACCTCTTCTTTTTTAACCAAAATGAGAGACAATTAAAACTGAATAATCTTTTAACAACTCTCTCTTCTCTTTCGACTGTTCCCGTTAGGGGTCGCCACAGCGGATCATCTGTTTCCATTTCTTCCTGTCCTCTGCATATTGCTCTGTCACACCAACCACCTGCATGTCCTCTCTCACCATGTCCATAAACCTTATCTTAGGCCTTCCTCTTTTCCTCTTACCTGGCAGCTCCATCCTTAGCATTCTTTTCCCAATATACCCATCATCCTTCCTCAGCACATGTCCAAACCAACGCAATCTCGCCTCTCTGACTTTGTCTCCAAACCATCCAACCTGAGCTGACCTCTAATATACTGATTCCTAATCCTGCCCATCCTTGTCACACCCAGTGCAAATCTTAATATCTTTTAACAACAGTCTATTTAAATCTTTAGTCAATAAATATGTTTCCTGTAGAAAAATGTCTGCTTTATGTAGAGTTAAATATTTATTTAAACAACCCCTCTTTAAAGGATTATTTAACCCACTTATATTTAATGAAAGCCATTCATATGCTGGCTTCTATTGGAACAATAGGTATGGAAACTACTATCAAATGATTTAGTGCATTCAGCATTATGCTAACAAAAGAACAAGTTGTTATGGACAAACACAATAAGGATGATGTGAAAAATTCAGAATTAAAAACATTTTTAACCTCCAAAATGGAATAAAATATTCCAGACTTGATGAAAAGTTCATACAACCCACTTGCCAACATCATAACACACCCAATCACACTGTTGCTATTACTTCTATGTACATAAACTGAACTTTTCTAAATAAATATTTAGCAGTTTTTTAGAAGATGTTAAATAAAGAGAAAAAAAAAGAAAAATACACAAGATTAATATATAAGACCTATCAAATAGAACAACTTTAAATAACTATTCATTTATAGTAATCAGCATTAATTATACATAATATTTAATTATATATTAACTGTCATAATGAAGATATGCTCAGACCATTCTTAATACTTGAAATCTTTATATGAATTAAGAAACTCTGTGTTATGAGTAAATAATGTCTTTTTTAAGGTACACATTCATAGGTTCATAGGTTCATAGACAGGTACTAGGCTATCTGCCCGAAGGCATTTATAAGCCTAGCCAGAATGTGTTGGCTTTCGCCGCCCCCTTAGATTAGTTCCCTGTGCCTCTGTCCAGCAGAGCCACTGAAGTGATCCCTGGGGTAAACTTTCTGTTTCCCATCCACTCATCAAGGTTTCTCTTGAAGAGTGCTAGCGAGGAGCTCTGCCTAATGTAGATTGGAATCTTGTTCCAAAGCATGGGAAGTCTCTGGGACAGGAATCTATCCCTCCAGCACGTCCTATTTGTTGTTGTGGTGAGGTTTAGATCCCTAGAGCGTGTGGCTCGAGGGGATAAGGTTTTCTTTAGGTGGAGCATGTCCATCAATTCTGGGTTGGACATGGCCTTGTATGTCAGGCAGAGATCACCTCTGAGCAGGTGGTATGCAACCAAGTACAGCTGGAGTTTCTTCAGTCGAGCTGCATAGGGCATCTGCTTGAGGCCAGTGATTCTCTTGGTGAGGTACTTCTGTGGTCTTTCCAGCTGTTGCAAGTGTCTTGTAAGGTACATCCCAAATGGGGCATTGTACTCTATGATGGGTCTGATGAGTGATGAGTGATGAGTACAGGGGCACAATGACCTCTTTTGATCTGGATGCAAACCCTTTTGTGATTAGGTGGGCCACATAGAAGGATTTTCTAACCACTTTGGTAATGTGATTATCAAAGGAGAGATTACTATCTACTTGGGTCCCCGGATCCCTTATTACGTTTTCCGTATTTAGAAGACTACCACCTATGCGGTAGTTTGTAGGTACTTTGTTATTTCCAAAGGGAATAACTATGCACTTTTTGGCATTTAGCTTGAGGCCATGATTTTTGACACCAGGTATCCATCTCAGTGAGACCCTTTTGCAGGATGTCTGTGTCAGCCTGTGAGTCAATTATAGCCCCTAGTTTGCAGTTGTCTGTGAACTTGGTCAGCCATAGTCTTCCTGTGCTTGTCTGTACTTCTGAGAAGTATATGCCGAACAGGAGGGGTCCTAGGACTGAGCCCTGGGGAATGCCATTTGTAAACGGTTTAGAGTCAGACCTAGCTCATGCAACTCTCACCGTGTGGGTTCTGTCCATGAGCCAATTGGCAACCCATCTGGTGACACAGGGGTTTATGTTCAGGCTGGTGAGCTTGTCTATAATACCAGAATGGGGAATGGTGTTGAAGGCCTTTGCGAGGTCTAGGTAGGCTGTGTGTACCACCTTTCCCTCGTCTATAGCCTTGGTAACTGTCTCAAAGAAGTCTACCAGGTTTAGGAGGCATGATCTGCCCTTAACAAAGCCGAACTGGGTAGGGTCCAGTGTTTGGAGGTTCCCAATGTCTCTGTTAATGAGTTCCATGATGATGTCCTCCATAGCCTTGCAGACCATGCTAGCCAGGCTTATAGGGTGATAGTTCCTGGGGTCTGTAGTGGCTCCACCTTTGTGGAGCAAAACAATCGTTGCTGTGCACCACTCTATGGGTACGTAGCCTGTGGAGAGGCTAAGTTTGAACAGTGTGTTTAGGTGAGGGGGTTAGTTCATTTTTGAGCTCATGTAGGATGCAGCCTGGGACACCGTCCTGATCCCATTGATGCTGTGTTTTTGGCTTTCGAGAGGGCTATTTTAACCTGAGTGTCTGTGATTTCTGGGGCTCTACATTCTTCTGGTATGGTTATGGGCCCTTTTGGGGGTGAGAGGGGGAGTGAAGTTTGCACTGAACCTGTCTGCCAGGATGTTGGCAATATTGGTTGGTTCAGTGTATTTTGTGCCATTCTGCATTAACTCTGAGCAGATCTGAGCATTGCCACTTAGATTCTTGACATAGCTAAAGAATGCCTTGTGGTTATCTTTGGAGTCCTTGCTAAGTTTTCTTTCAAAGCTCGCCTTGGACGATTTTATGAGGGATCGTAGTTTCTTGCTGATACTGATCAGGGATGTCTTCCCTTCTTGGGATTTTACTCTTTTTTGTACTAGTTTCCTCCTTCTATTGTATAGCTTGTTTATGGCAGGGGTCCACCAGACTGGTTTCCTTTTCTTGGAGGAGTGAGTTTTGGTTTTGCTTGGGATAGCACAATCCATGCATTCTTGTAGGTGCCCATAGAATGCATTAGTAAAGGATTTTGCAGCTTGGGCAGCGTTATCCTTTAGCATGGTGGCTTTGAAACTTTCCACCTCCGTCTTAAGTAACGTAAAGTTTGCTTTTGAAAAGTTTTTCACGGTGGTTTCCTTGTCTGGGGGTGGGGGTGGAATGTGGATATCCAAAGTGATTTGTTTATAGTCAGATCTAACCAGCGAGGGGTTGACCTCCGGTGTGGAACACCGGTCACCCATGTTGGTGATGACCAGGTCCAATATGTTGTCACCTCTGGTGGGAGTGTTGACCAGTTGTTCTAGGGCATTTGAGTTTATACATTCTAGGAAATGTTGGGCAAGGGAGTTAGTACTTGAGTAGTTCTCCCAGTTAATGTTTGGGTAGTTGAAATCACCCAGTATTAGGGTGTTTGGTAGGACCTTTATGTTACCCAGTGTTTCAAGAAATGCGGAATGGGGGTCCTGGGACATGGTGACTGATCTGTAGCAAGCTACAATTTGAATTGCAGTTTTGCCCGTTGTTACTTGCACGTGGATAATTTCTGAAACATCGTGCTGTGCCACTAACCTGGAGGTGTGGGTATCCTTAATGAATATGGATACTCCCCCGCCTTTTGTATTTCTGTCCGGCTTCTGTGGCCAAAATGTATGGTATGAGTTGTAGCCTGGTAGTGCTGGAGAGCTCTCTGGAGCCTTAAACCAGGTTTCTGTTACTGCACATATATCGATTTTCTCCATACTGAGGAGTGCCTCGAGTGCGTGCATTTTGAGGTTTAGACTTCTGGCATTGAGTAGTATTACCCTCAGATTTTTGTTACTTGTGCTATTTACGGCGGTGAGTTTGTCTTTTGAGCCTTGGCTAAAAAGGCACTATGGGGGTGGCAAGAGCCTTAGCCAGTATTCGAAAGCCTAAGGGTGACAGGTGCAAGCCATCTCTAGTGAAGCAGCATGGCTTGTCGAGCATGTCATCCCAGGCAGACAGACACTGGATTCCCTTTGAATGACACCAGAAACTTAGCCAGTTATTGAAATTGATATTTTTTCTTTATACCTTGGTATCATTCTTGGTGAGGGCAGGATGCTACTCAGGGTCAGGGTCATACCAGCCTGGGCTATGTGATCAGAGAGCTCTTCCATGTCTCTTTTCATGTAGTCCAGGGAGGTATGGCTCAGGTCATTCACACCAACATGGACAATGACACAGTCATATTTGTACTTGTTCTGGAGTGACCTGAGTGCTTGTGTTATGTGGCGGATCCCGGCACCCGACAGGCAGCTAACAGTAACCTTCTCCTTATTCAGCCTAGTGAGTGGAACGTCAGTGTGCCTGACTATAGAGTCACCTATTACTAGTATGTTGGGTATGTTATTTTGCCTTGAGGGCTGTGATTGTGTGGCACACTGGTTTTGTGAAGTATGTGTTTCATGGTTTGTGTTGGGGGTGAAGGTTGCTTGGATGTCTGCTTTGGAGGGCTCTGTTGCTTTTACAGATTTTTATTTAGAGCCTCCGAGTATGTTTTTGTGTATTTATGTGTGTTTTTTGCTGGTGCTGGTTTAATGGGTCTATGTAAGACTGGTGGTGTGATGCCAGTATTTCCCTTCTCCTCTTAACTGTCTGATCTAGTCTTGGGTTGAGAGAGCTTAGCCTCCAGTTTGGCTGCATAATTGCATCTCTCGCATGTATTAGTGTTTGGTGGTAGGAGGAGAGGGTTGTCTGTGTACATGAGGCAGTTGTAACATTGCCTTAAAATGCCCTGATTCACCAGTTGGACTGGAGAGTACACCTGAAACTGCCCTTTGGACATGCCTGGATAGGTACAGTAAACTATTTTACTGAATGGCTGGTAAGGTCGAATAGAGAGCCTTGTCCTTCTGTAGTGCTAGGTTTTATAAGTGCTTGCTATGAGTTTTGAGCAAGTGCCAAGCTGAGAAATGAATGGCTTGAGTGCTTAAGTTGAAAGTTTGTCTACTTCCAAGGGAAAAATTGAAGAAGAGACTTTGTGGAGCCAGGAATAGTTATACCCTAGCTAACTGGCGCTGCCCTGCATGCAAAACCAAGCAAATGCTGTTTTTATAGCAGGGAAATGAAAGAGAAATTAGCCCAAAATGGCCAATAAACTACTACTTTCCAGGCTGAAACCACTCCTCCAGAGACAGACAGGCTGCTCAAAGCTCCCCTCTCTCACAGATGAACAGAGAAACTTCCTTCTATCCAAGTAAGGTATGGGCAAACACAGAGGTTTGTAACGCAGCCCTGAATTCAGCACTAACCTGAAAACTGGACTATACTAGCTTAGAAAGGCGGGAAACAAGTAAATATATATATATATATATATATATATATATATATATATATTTTTTTTTTTTTTTTCCAGAAAATAAAGCAGATACAATCAAAAAAACACTTTAAATGTGCATAAAAAGATGCTTATTATATATCTCAGTTCAGAGTTGTAGTCAATGCCCCCTGTAATAAACTAGGAAGAAACACAAATACAGTAAAAGCAGATGAATAAAGTGCAATTTATATATATATATATATATATATATATATATATATATATATATATATATATATATATATATAAAACAATAGAAAACAAACAATCTGATTTAAACAAGTTACCCAATTAATCAGAAAAAAACTCAAAACTGAGCCGTGTTCCAGCAGTTGTCAATAAGACAAGTTCTAACTGCACACTCCCGCTACTAGGGTGCAGGGGAACCTTCTCCAAAAAAGACGGCCTGGATCAGTGCTCAAGTTATACAAACAAAGTTAGATTCAGCAGGCCTGAATCTGGTCCTATGCTACAGCAACAAGCACACCAATTTCAGAAAGAAACAGTTTGAATAAGCAGGCACAATAAGCCTGTGACCAGAAATTCCCAGCTCAGAAGGGCAGAATCCAGCCTCTCCTCACACAACAGTGCAGACCACAAACCTTCTTAATGTAGAATAACTGGCCTGAAGCCCAAGTGCTTAAACCAGAACTGATACACTTTTAGAATAGCATACACTGAGCTTTCAATCAGCAATTCCCAGCTTAGAAGGATGTAAGCTACCTGTCCTGCCACAACAGTGCAGACCACAAACCTTCTTAATGTAAAACAACCGGTATGAAGCCCAAGTGCTTAAACCAAAAGACAGAATAACAGTTACAATTTAATCAGGCTACTACCAAGCAGCAATAAGTACAGCAGAATAAATAAAATTGAGTACTTTTAAGAAGAGGCAAATCAAAATAAACTAGGAGGAAACACAAATGCACTAAAAGCAGATTAATTTTTTTGTTGTTGTTAGTTAAGTGCAAGGAGAGAAAAGGGAAGAACCTAAGTGGGTTGGCCTTCTCAAATCTTTTCTCTGTATTATGTAGAGTGAACACTAGACTCAGAATACGATCTCACTGTATTCGGTTAAGTGAGCCATTGAGATGAATTCAGGAGGAGTGTTCTAATACAGACTTACAGGAGGGGCGGGCAATTCCAGAGCTACCAACACTAACACCAAAACAAGAACAGGGAGGGTGGGTGCGGACAAACAAGAAGAAAAATAAGTACAGTTGTACAGATTACAGAGATATTAAATCAAAATGTAGACAAAAAAGGAGAATAAACACTTATCTTTTCTCAATATCACAGCTGGCAGTAGGTCAATCTCTCTGCAGCAGCCTGAGCAACAGGTATATCTGATTTAAAACACAGGACAGAAACCAAACAATACAGATGCAGGAATACTTTGGCCAGATGAAACCAGTTCTGAAAACTTACTGCCACTATGAAAACAGACAAGGCCTCCAGACAAAGGATTTCACTACAACTGAGGTCAACACTAAGATATACAGCTATAAGACACAAGAAGAAGAATAAGTACAGTTGTACAGATACAGAGATATTAAATCAAAATGTAGACAAAAAATGAGAATAAACACTTATCTTTTCTCAATATCACAGCTGGCAGTAGATCAATCTCTCTGCAGCAGCCTGAGCAACAGTGTCTGTAATTTAACCAGAATAACACTCATGTCCTATATGTACAACACTGTATAACAGATTACCTGTACTTATAATACTTTGTAAAAAGGCTATGACCCAGTAACTATATTAACATTTTGCCTATGTAAATTACTTACATTTCCACCACATTTACTACAAAACCCTCATAACTGATTACAAATTCTCAACTAATCTCTCACACAAAAGCTTGTGAAATCAACCTGCATAGATTTTGGCTATTTACATTCATATTTATTATCTAATAAGGCTGAATTATAAGGCAGGCTGCTAATGTCTGTATTTTATTCAGAAATAAAAGGTATCGTAATGAAATTGTATGTGTTTTTTGACTAATGTTATTCCACTATTCCCTATGTAAGACACACATCTGAATCTTTATCTAGTATAAACAAATGCATCATCTAGGAATAATTCTCATTAAAAACTTCAGAATTACATTTAAAAAAAATCAGTGTACCAGCTACAGAGAGAACAGGACACTCAGTAGTAATGTTGAAAACATTTAACACAAATTTCAACCCAACTATTAAGTGTACATTTGTGTATTGTGTTTGACGTTTAATAAGAACACCTCTATGTGTCCCACATCAAATATGTACCCTTTGTGCATCATTTCACCACTTGGAAGTCTAATGAATTGCTGTTATATTAAACTGCCCTATTTACAGTTTGTCTTTAATAATGGGAAATATTTTAAAAGCTAAAGCATTTAAAAGTACATTTTAGCAATCTTTGTCTTTGTTCTGTAAGCTTTAAAGGTCACATTGCACTTTCTCTCTGACTCAAGAACTGTTCAGGAAGGATTCAGAGTGAAACAGAGGCACACGGAAGGTTGAGGCAAGCTGAAAACATTATCTAAACTCTTCTGAAGTAATTCAATGGGAAAACAGACTGAAAAGAAACTCTTTAAACAGAGAAGGCTCGTGGACACATTCTGCAAGCCACATTTTAACTGAAACACTTTTTTTTACATCCAATAAGCAAGGGAAAGTTATACAACCGTAATAACATTACTAGAAATAAAAGGGGATTAAAAACACATTAGTGCACACATTTAACTAAATCCCCTACTGTCAGTAAATGCTGTGTTAAATATTAAAAATTTATTTATTTATTTATTTATTTTATTTTACATTTGTTAACCGGGAGAGTCCGACTGGATACATGTCCATTTTCAGCGGAGGCCCGGGGAGAAAAGCTCCAAGTACATAACAGACATATGAACATTGTTAATGCAAAAAAAGGAAGATAGTTGAGTTCTAAATACAATATAAAGATACATCACATCTTGGTAAAAAAAAAAAAAAAAAAAACAACAGCAGCATATAAAAAAAAACATAGGTCAGTTACAAAGGCAAGGCGCCTTGTTAAAAAGCGGTTAAGGATAGTGAGGTAAGAGAAGGGTAAATGATAGTGGTTAAAATTAAAACAGCAAAGAGTTTTAACATTCCCTTCAACATACATACATTTCCCAACAGTCAAACCAGCCCCCAAACCAGACTCATTATATTAAAGTTACTCAGTTACTAAACTATTGTTGAAAAGATAAGAGTGAGAGGACAGAAAAGAAAGGGAAAGGAATAAAAAAATTTAAAAAAATTAAAACTTTTTGAGTATGGTATTTCCTTTTAGATTCATAATAGTTTAGTTAAAATAAGCTTATTACTATATACTTTCCTCCCTATAGTGGAAAAACTGCAATATTACAGTAACAGGGAGTCTAATACATGTAAACTGAAATTAATGTAAGGGAAATAGAAAAATATTACCTTTAGGTGATTTCATTTAAAAGATGTTTCAGAAACAGCCTATTTTAAGACAAATAAATGACTAACAGGTAGTTTTATCTCTGAGCTTTTTTTGTTCTCTTTAACTGTCCAATCATTCCTTGTACCTGTCTTTTTAAAGATACACTTAGGTCCACATCATCAGTAGAATTAAGTAAATTATTTTTCTGGATGAAGGAAAATGTATCTTCTAAGGAATCAAATGTTTTTTCCCATCTTTCAATAATAATCTTAGTTTTGCAGGGTAGAGTAGGTGAGTTTTTATTCCGGCTTTCTTCAGTAATTTTAACAGAGGAATACAAGCTTTTTTTTCCTGAAACCATCAGAGAGGAATAGTCATTGTCAAATCTAATGAAAGAATCACCAAGTTTTATGGGTGAAGCACACTAGCCTATTTTCAAAACTAGATCTTTGTCTTGACTAGAAATAAATGGACTGCTATAGATCTTGGATTTGAAAGTTTTTTTTTTTTGTTTTTTTTTTTTGCTTGGTGTCACTACAGTCAAAGATCTATGAGCCTTCTCTATGCCAAATGCCAGGGTGTCATGAAGATTTAATGTTTTAGGGATCCAAGTGGATAAGAAGTTTACCATGGTATTTCCTTCTAGTTTCTCAGGGACTCCATAAATCTGGATGGTGTTCCTCCTTACCCTGTTCTCCAGGTCATCAATTTTTTTTCCAAGAACTTGTTGTTTTGTTGATGAATGAAATCAATGCTATGTTCTCCCTCTATAAGTCTGCTGTCTATGTCAGTGATAGAATCCTCCATAGCAGATATCTGGAATTTTTGTTGTTTTACTACTTCCTTGATTAATTTAATCTGCTTTGTACAATCTTCTTTTATGTTGTTGACTTTGGAGTCCAGTTTATGTAGTTTTAAGGATAGATCTTGTATACTACAAAGAATAGACTGTAACTCTTTCTTCACTGAATTTTCTTGTGAAACTGCTTTAGAGTGGGTTGTCTTCCTTTGGTAAATCTTTATCTTGAAGTTTTAACAGGAAAATATTTGAAATGTAAATTTATTTTTCCACCAAAATGTCCCAAGAAGTTCCTAACATAATATTTCAGCTTATTTGAATGATTTCTGATGAAAATGACAATTTAATACTGTCAAAAATGTACAGGAGAAGCATAACAAAATTCCTCTGCTGCTAACTACCTGCCATCTTGGCCACCCCCCTTCCTTGTGCATCTTTCATTTCTCTCTATATTTAACCTTCAACTGCACTGTAAAGTTTATTTATTCACTTTAAGCTCTTAGGGCTAGTCATTATACGTGTATTACTGCCATTCATTATCTAAGAGGAGGATTATCATAAAACATTGTAGGTTAACAGACTTTGGCTCCCTGCCACCACTTGGCTAGATCACTTGGGCCTACTACCTGTGAAAATATTAAGGTGTGTGATCTTATATTTGGTCTTCCCTAGCATTTATGTGCATATGTGTGAAATAGTTTATATGGGAGGAAGTTACTAGGTATAGGGAACATTGGAAGACAATGTGGTTAACAGAAAGAATGGTGAGGAAGGGCCCTAGGATGCTGGGTCAAAGAGTCAGCTCTGAAGTCATCTGTATACAGCTTAATTTGGGGATGGATGTTGAATGCTCACACCACAATGCATATTCCCATCATTTGCTGTGGGTTGCAGTCTGTAAACTGATTATCGACTCATGTCTGTGCATTTACTTTATTTTAATCTGCTGAGTGCCAACAGTGAGACTCAAGAAACCATCCCACAGATACCAGCTAAGACCTTTCTCGAGAGATCATTCTACTATACTGGCTAAGACTTTTTTGTTATATTTGGTGACAAAGTGTGTCACCATTCCTCACACATCTGGCTGGCATTAGTGGGATTCAAGCCCCATCTGTGCCACCGGTCATCATTTAGGTGGCAGTGGTGGGATTCAAACTCTACAACTGCAAAACAATATGTTGCCACAACAACAGTTATGAATGCAAAAGAAGAAAATTATGAAATCAGAGTATATGACTTATTACCCAGCAAATTTAAAGAAATGTCTCATGCCTAACACTGTGAAAAATTACATTGTATATGTTTGCATTATGCAATCAAAGTGATGTGTCTTTGGTGATGGTACTTGCAGTGGAATGGCATATGTCATTATATCTCCATGCCTCTGTCTAGTTTAAATATGCATACATTCATTGCTCACAACAATGAATTTAATGGCCTTGTCCTGCTATATGTCTGAACTGAGAGATTTACACTATGTATTGATAATAAGAAGTTATGTACCTACCATAACGTTCCATGTTAGTTGTCTTCTTCTTGCCTTCATTCTTGCTGGATGGGTTCGGAGCCGACCCTCGGCTCCGACTCGGCCAATACTAAAGCTTGAGAGCTTATTCCACCGGCTCGACGCTCCCCTATATCACACAATGCTAGGCGGTAACTACTCAAATCTCGTTTGATGGCTAAAACCAAGCAGTTCTGGTCTCCATAGAATGGAGAAGAGAGAAAAGGAACCCACCTCTATATATAAAACTGTAGGTAAACTACCACAAACATAAAAAGGGAGAATAGAGGTGATAGAACATGTGGGAAGGAAAAAATTCCAATGGAAGATCCCAAATATTCCTATCGGTCTGTCCAGGCTGGGGGGAAGGAGGGTGGGACGCAAGAAAGAAGGCGAGAAGAAGACAACTAACATGGAACGTTATGGTAGGTACATAACTTCTTAATGTTAAGTTGTCAATCTTGCCTTCATTCTTGCTGGATGGGACCGCGTCCCTAGCACCTTACCCCGGGTGGCCTATCGGAACAGACTCTTGAGAACAGTGGAACCAAAGTTGGCATGGTTTCTGGAGACCATATCCAATTTGTAATGTAAAATAAAGTTATGAGGAGAAGCCCATGTGGCTGCTGCACAAATGGAATCTATTGGTAGCCTGTCCTGGAAAGCTGCAGATGTAGCTAATGCCCTAGTTGAATGAGCTCTATGTCTTGAAGGTAGTTTTTGTTGTCTGATTTCATAGATGAAGGTAATTATAGATGTAAGCCATCTTGAAAGGGACACTTTAGTAACTGGAAGGCCCAATTTCCCTTCTGCATAAGACAAGAAAAGCTGATCAGATTTCCTGAACTGTTTAGTCCTATCTAAATAATATCGAAGTTGGCGATGAACATCTAGAAAATGTAACTTTTGTTCCGACCTATTGGAATAATCAGGGAAGAAGACAGGGAGATTGATATCTGGTTCAGATTTGCCTCAGAGGAAACCTTAGGCAAGAAGGACAGATTAGTCCGGAGGACACCCTGTCTTTATGGAAAACTAAGTAAGGAGGACGACTGCAAACAGCATGAAGTTCAGATACCCTTATAGCTGATGTTATGGCTACTAGAAAAAGTGTTTTCCATGAGAGCAACTTAAGAGGGCATGAAGCCGCTGGTTCGAAGGGGGGGAGAATCAAGGATGCTAGGACCAAATTCAAGTCCCATTGAGATGGGGGATCTTTGATTGGGGGCTTGAGCAGAAAGATACCTCTTAAAAAGGCTTTACAGAGTTTATGGGACATGATACTGGAGTCTGAGACACCTACATGAAAGTTAGATATAGCATCTAGTTGTACTCTAATGGTAGATGAGGAAGAGCCTAAATGAAAGAGCTCTGCCAGAAAGTCTAGGATAGACTGTAAAGGTGCAGTGAAGGGGTCGATATTCTTTGATGCTGCCCAGAAGGAAAAACGTTTCCACTTACCATTATAAATCCTCCTGGTAGAAGACTTGTGAGAGGCTATCAGGATGTTACGGACTGAATGAAAGATTAAGGGAAGCCTGGCTAGGGTAGGAATTGGAGAAACCACGCTGTGAGGTTGAGAGATTGAAGGGAGTGGTGCAGCTGGCCCGACTGGTGGGTCAAAAGATCTGGCACCGGGTCCAAATGCCAAGGCTGATCCAACAGGTAATGATGGAGGAACGGAAACCATATCTGTCGAGGCCAGTAAGGGGCAATGAGGATCATGGTAACTCTCAAGGCAATAACTTTCTGAATTAATTGAGAGATCAGTGGAAATGGGGGGAAAGCATACAGAAGTCCCCGGGGCCAATCGTGGACTAGAGCGTCTCTGGTGGGATGGCCTGGTAATGGGAAGAGAGTGAAGAAGTCGTAACACTTGCTGTTTTGGGGAGTAGCAAAAAAGATCGCAGCAAGGCCGGCCCCATCTTTGAAAGACTTCTTCCAGCACTGATTTTTTTAGAGACCACTCGTGAGGCATGAGAATGGCCCTGCTCAACTTGTCCGTAATCACATTGGACTTCCCGGGAATGTGCGTTGCTATCAGAAACCGCTGAGAAGAAATCGCCCACTGCCAAAGTCTGAGTGCCTCTCGACATAAGGGGTAGGACTTGGTTCCTCCCTGTTTGTTGATGTACCACACTACGGACATGTTGTCCGTCTGAATTGCAATAGTCCCTGTGGGACGAGAGTCCTGAAGGGCTTGCAACGCTAAAAGCACTGCTCTCATCTCTAAGACATTTATGGGCAAGTGGCACTCGAAAGGTTGCCATGTGCCCTGGACTATCCTGCCCTGATAATGCCCCCCCCCCACCCGATCAGGGAGGCGTCTGTTGTCACCATGGCGATTGGGGGGGAAGAATGAAGGGTCTGCCCTGGAGAACTTGAGGTGATGTGATCCACCAAGACAGGTGATTCTTGCATGATTGAGTTAGTAGGATGATGTGAGACATCGGGAGCTGTTGGAAGGACCATTGAGTAAACAGCATCCACTGGAGGATCCGCATGTGAAAACGAGCTAAGGGGAGAAGTGTAATAGTAGCTGCCATGAGTCCTAACACCTTCAAGACTACTCTGGCTTTGACCTTGTTGCATTGAAGTAGAAGGTAAACTTGTTTGCGGATATCTAATACTCTTTGCTCTGTAAGTCTGGTGGAAAGATGGACTGTGTCTAAGGTGGACCCTATAAAGGTAATAGATTGACAGGGCGACAAGGCAGATTTTTCGAAATTTATTGAAATGCCTAGAGCTTGGCAAGTTTGGATGGTGGTCTCTGGATAGAAGAAGTTGATGTCTGGTGGTGGCGGTAAGGAGCCAGTCGTCCAAATATGGAAACACCTGGAATCCTTGACATCTCAAGTGAGCTGCAACCACTGCCATGCATTTGGTAAACACTCGGGGGGCTGTAGTGAGACCAAAGGGCAGGGCTCTGAACTGGTAGTGACTGGCTCCCAGCCTGAAGCGGAGAAACCTCCTGGAGCGTCTGTGCATTTTGATATGGTAGTACGCATCCTTAAGGTCAATCGAGCACATCCAATTGTCCTGACCCAAGAAGGGTAGAATGGACTGTAGCGTGACCATCTGGAATTTTGTTTTTTTGATATAATTGTTTAGCTTGCTGAGATCCAGTATTGGTCTCCAGTCCCCTGTTTTTTTTGGAACCAAAAAGAATTTGGAGTAGATTCCAAATCCTTGCTGGTCTGCTGGGACTGGTTGGATAGCTCTTTTTGAGAGCAGCTTTGAAATTTCTAGTGCTGCTTGTTCCCTTAGACTGGGTGGAACGTCTGGAAGGGATCCTTTGGGTTGGGATGGGATGTGAATAAAGGGAATTTTGTAACCCTCGGATATAATTGAGTGTACCCATTTGTCTTGAGTGAGGGAAAGCCAGGCTTTTGGGTACAGTGATAATCTTCCCCCGACTGCCTCCGAAGGTGGACAGCTGGGAAGCTCCTCAGGGATGCTGAAAGGGTTTATCAGAGAAAGTTTCTCTGCTACCCTGGTTTTGTGGACCACCTCTGCCCCTAGGGCGGCGTCTATTGTTATTCCCCCCTCTGCCTCTAGAGGGGAATCAACCTTCTGCGTCAGATGAGACTCCCTGTGGTTTGCGGAACCACATTTTTCCTCCCCTCTGACCTTTTGGATAAGGTCTAGAAGGGGTAGAAAAACAGACTCCCACGGCAGAGAGAGTCTTACCTTCCTGCTCACACCTAGTCAATGTATCCTTCACCTGAGGTCCAAATAATGTTGAGCCATCAAAGGGGGAATTGGTGAAGGGCGCCTTAAAAGGGTCCGCAAAATTGCAAAGCCGCATCCAGGCGTGACGTCGTAAAGCTACACCTGTGCCTGCGGCCCTACTCGCCCCATCAGCCGCATATGAGATAAGCCGCATGGAGGAGTTGACAATCGAATTCAGGGTTGCCAACTGGGAGTTCATTTTGTCTTGGAACCCCTCTGCTCTTGGATCCTGCATGGCCTCATCCATATCCTTGAGCAAATCCCTCTGGAGACGGGTGAAGTGACACAAGTAGTTCAGTGACCGCATGGAAAAGGTCACTGATGAAATAATCCGCTTACCGTACCTGTCCATGGTCCTAGACTCTTTATTAGGAGGATGGACAGGTACCGAAGGATCGGCTAACTCCTTCTTAGTGGCTGTGGCCACCACCATGGCATCAACAGAGACACCTTTAGATAAAAACTCTTTCTCTTTAGGGGCAGTAATAAATTTTGATGGCCTCCTTGAGGTAGGTTCCACTGAATCAGGGGCCGTCCAAGCCTTCCTTACCACCACTTCCATAAGGGGGTCAAAGGGAGGGGACACCCAGGTGGTGGAAGGGCGAGAGCCAAACGCCTCAAGGTAAACCGACTCGTCCTCTGAAGGGTTAAGGGCGGGCCAGTTCCCCCTCTGTTTCAGAATTTCAAGGATGTCAGCAAAAGAGACATCCTTAGAGGGGGACTGAGGGGAACCTTCAGATTCCTCCAAGTCGGTGTCAGAGGTGATAGACTCAGGGGAGTCAATGTGCTTCCTCTTGCATTGTCTCTTCCGAGGGGGTTCTCCTACCAGATCAGGAGAGACCTCGGAAGAGGAGGATATTCCCAATGGGGAAACCTGAGGAGCTGGCTCTTTACGGTCTGTAACAAGGGGGTGGGTAGAAACCACCGCAGGCACTGAAGAGGGAGGAGCTGATGGAGCCGACTGTGGGGTAGACACTGGGTCTAGCACACTCCGCATGACCTCGAAGGCGCCCCTATCAACCAAGGCCAGAGGTCCCCGCTCCGAGGAGACAAGGACCCCCCCCGGCACCGACAGGGACGGCTCCGAGGCCGATGTCGGAGCCAAACTCACCCGCGCCGATGCCCCGAGAGGGAGAATGGGGTCGGACAAGGGTCCGATGCCACTCGCCCCCTCGGAGCCGACGAGGGAAGCTCGGTGCCGAGATCCCTCCAAGGAGGAAATCGGAGCAGACGACAGAGCCGAAAGGGAAGGTATCAGCTCCGAAGCACCGACAGCCACAGCTCCGATGAGCCCCAGCTCCGAACTCAAAGGAGTCGGAGGAGGAATAGAATCAGGGATGGGAATAGCCGCTGACTGTTGAGTAGGGCTATGCAGCATTTGGGCCAGTGCCTCGGACTTGAGAAGTCTACTCACCACCCTTTGTAAGTCATAGTCGGACAGCCTGCAGGACTGACAGGAATGAGACCTATGGCTCTGCTCCGACAGAAGAGGGGATCCCGGAGCCGAGTGGATGGAGCCGATGGAAGGGAATCTAGACCTCTTCTTTGAAGGTGGCTCCGATAAGCCTATCGGAGCCAACTGAGTCTTGACAACCTCGGCTCCAGCCGGAGCCGAGGTAACGGTATGAGACTTCGAAACATCGACTCCAGCCGGAGCCGATGTCAAAGCAGCTTTAATGCTCCCAGAAGACGGCTCTGAAGCTGGAGCTGATGGCTTGGAAGTCTTAGAAGGCTTCCGCGATGCAGACTGGGTCGGGGGGCCTTCAGGCTTTAACAAGCCTCGAAGTATGAGCTTGTTTTTGCGTTCCTGCAGGACTCTAGGGCTGAATGCATGGCGAACAGCACATGAGTCCTGCAGGTGCAAAGGTCCCAGGCAATAAACACAAGAAGTGTGACCGTCTGTCAGAGACATTTTCTGACAGCACGAATCACACTTCTTGAAGCCTGAGACCTTGGAGTCTTTATACATCCTGAAAAAGGCTGTATGAAAAAAACACAAACACAACACACAGACACACCCTTTAACCAATAAAAATCCAGTCACACTGAAAGGACAGGGAAAAAAAGGGAGTGGGCCAAAGGCCTAAAAGTTAACAAGGGAATAAAACGGGAATTTAAACACAAGGGGGACCCGATTTAAACTAAAGGGATACTCTGTATAAAAACTAAACTAAATAGAAAAAATAGGGGTAGAAATTTGAAGTTTTTTTAATAAGAAAACTTACTAACCTGCCAGAGCCGGTACACAAAGCACCTCGTCAGCTAAGCGGCAAACGAGATCTGAGTAGTTACCGCCTAGCATTGTGGGATATAGGGGAGCCTCGAGCTGGTGGAATAAGCTCTCGAGCTTTAGTATTGGCCGAGTCGGAGCCGAGGGTCGGCTCCGAACCCATCCAGCAAGAATGAAGGCGATATTGACAACTTAACATTGACTTTTATGTTTTCTATTAGGTTTATATCCTTTTTTTGGGTCTATATTAGAATATCGAAGTTTCAAAACTTTGAATGTTCTAATATCTACCCCTATTCAGCGAAAGCTGAAAACATCGAACATACAGAACAGCGAATTTTTTCCTAGGGAAATAATTTGCTGTTCAAAAACACATAGACACAATATAAGCACACCAAACAAACAGCAATCCACACACATACACCTAAAATCTTACACCTAACCCTATACTAAACTATACACACACCACTAACTATCCACTTACCTTAACCCAAGCCCTAACCCTAAGGTCCGTCACTATCGCACACTCACCTCACCCGCACCCTAACCCTAACTCACCTACCCCACTCTAACCCTCACATCCACACAATCGCACACTTACCTGACCTGCACACTAACCCTAACTCACTTAACTTGCCCTAACCCTCACGTCCACACAATCGCACACATACCTAACCTGCCCTAACCCTCACATCCACACAATCGCACAAATACCTAACCCGCACCCTAACCCTAACTAACCTAACCTGCACTCAATTGCACACTTACCTGAACCCAACCCGTAACTTTCCACCACAGCGCTGAAAATACCGAAGCAACAGAAATGGACAACTGAATTATTTCCCTGGGAAAAAATTCGTTTTTCTGTTGCTTCGATATTTTCAGCTTTCGCTGAATAGGGGTCGATATTAGAACATTCAAAGTTTTGAAACTTCGATGTTCTAATATAGACCCCCTTTTCTTTCATTAGGTACTATTTATGAAATGTTTTCCTATAATATGCTGTTTTATGCCTTTCTAATGATTCATTAGATTCATATCGGATAAACAAGTGTATTTGTTTAATACCACTTCCTTTGCATTGAACTATCTGAATTGTCCTTTGTACTTACTATAAGATTCCACGACAGAGAGGATCAATGTCCATATGTGTTTTGTCATTGTATGGAGTCTCTGGCACTGCAGGAGTGCTTACGTATAGACAGATAAAAAACAGCTTTATACATAACTGGGAAACAAAGCAAAAGAAAGTGAAACACCACCAGAAAAGAAGAAATGGATACATTTTGGAAAAATATCTATGAAGTTTCTATGAAACATAATAAAAAGATGCTGAATGGATAAAAAAAGTTAAAGAAAGAATATGAAATGGAGGATCCCTATCAGTTGATCGAGTTTTCAGAAACACGAAATTCATATGGTCAAGACCATATGATTAAGTTTTTGAAAACTTGAAGCTTTTGAATGGAGATCTCAGTACAGCAAATATTGGGACGTTTACCCTTTTCTTCACTATTGTGTGGTCTTGGAGTTGGTATATATAATTTGCAGGGGGGCTTGCCCCCCTGCATAAATGTAAAAAAGTAGATTTTTTTTTTGATGTTCAACATTTTGGAAACTCAATTATATGCTCTCATCCATATGAATTTCGAGTTTCTGAAAACTCGATCATCTGACATAGATCTGAAATGGGATGAAGTAATAGCCAGAGAAACTGAAACAAAGTTAAGAAAAGCTCCTAAATGGAAAATCCCAGGCCCAGATACAGTACCTAACTTCTGGCTAAAAGTATTAATTAACATCTTTACAGGAAGATTTAGCCATGAATAAGAACTATTTATATGCACACCTCGAAGAAACACCAATCTGGTTAACAACAGGAAAAACAATACTCCTACTTAAGAGCGAACCTGCAAGCTAGCCTAAAAAAATGACAGACCAATAACTTGCATTCTGATGATGTATAAACTACACACAGGAACTGATGCCAACAGAGTTTATAGTCATTTAGAAGAAAACTCAATTATGGCAACAGAACAAAAGGCTAACAAAAGAAAGTAAAATGGAACAAAGGATCGTTTGTTGTTAAAGTCATAAATTCCATTAGTGACCATGTAACAGTGGCAAACCACTCTGCAGTTACCCCATTATTAATGAAAAATTATTCCAGGGATAAAAATTCAAAGGGGGATATTCCAGGGTGACTGTCACCACTGCTTTTTTGTCTTGCCCTTAACCCATTAAGCTGTCTACTTAGATTAGGTAATGGCTACAATTTGTCTCCAGAGAATAACAAAGTGTAAAGACTTCTCATCTTATCTTCTTTTTGTGGATGATTTAAAACTGTACAGTTCATCAGGTGAGGACCAGAAAGTATAACTGCAAGTGGTCAAAACTTTTGCAGATGATATAAGAATGTCATTTGGTCTTGATAAATGTACAAAAGCCAGATTTAAAGCAGGAAAACTGCAGCATCAAAAAAAATCAACCTGGGACAGGAATGTGATATAAAAGAACTTGAACAAGAGGAAGTGTATAAATATTTAGAAAATGAAGAAATATCAGCAATAAAACATGAAGAAATGTGAATAAAACATAGCAAGGAATATATTAGAAGACTAAAATTAATACTGAAAACAGCACTGACATCTAAGAACAAAGTCCAAGCTATAAAACACTTTGCTCTTTCTGTCCTAACTTACAGTTTTGGAGTGACTGATTGGCCCCAAAAGGTATTGGAACAGTTGGACAGAAAAACAAGAAAGATCCTTCATGCCTATCAAATGATTTATAAAAATCAGTTTCTACCAAGACTATATGTTCCCCATTCTGAGGACGTATGGGCCTCCTTGAAATTGATTACATGTATAGATCTGCAATCATAGGACTGCATACATATCTGCTGACCTCAAAAGACCCAAATGTAGTGAAATTTTAAAACATGAGGTAAATAAGTCTAAGATGAGCTCCTGGTTAGTTTGGCAGAAGCATATTGGTGTCAAGCAGGAATGGAAATCAGACCAATAGATAAAAATCAGGTAGCAACTGAATGTGCCAAAAAACAAAATAAAGAATATAAAGTAAAGGATTGGATGAGAAGGCAAGAAATGTGGAAAATGCATAAATATAGTTGCAAGTATAGAACACTCTTGGAACAACCTCATGTTGATCAGGGTTGAATGCAGGAATGGTTAAGGAAAGGTGAATTTAAACCAAAAGTCAAAAGGTTAATATTGGAGGCCCAAGATAGTGGACAACGTGCTTGTTGGTTTACAAAATCCATTGAAGATGTAGGAGAAACAGACAAATGTAGGCTTTGTAAAACAGAGCTGGTAACAGATGCACGTCTTGTTGCTGGTTGTGATATACTAATGGCAGAAGGACTGTATACTGAAAGGCATAATAATGTGGCAAGACTGTTACATTGGGGATTGTGCAAACATTATAATATTGAAATAACTGAAAAACATTGTAAACGTGCCACAAAGCATTATAGAAAATGATGAAGTTTATATCACATGGGATTACCCATTACCAACAGTTCAAAGAACAGATGTGAGAAAATTAGAAGTTATGTACCTACCATAACATTCCATGTTAGTTATCTTCTCTCGCCTTCTTTCTTGCTGGATGGGTTCGGAGCCGATCCTCGGCTCCAACTCGGCACTTGCTTTAGCTTAGGAACTCCTTTTACCAGCTCGAGGCAACCCTATATCCCATGATGCAAGGTGGAACTACCTCAGATCTCGTTTGGTAGCTAACCTACCCTGCTAAAGACTATCCTAACATAATTAGGAACACAAGATCCTAATAGAAGTCCTCATATGAGGCTCAGGAGGAAACAACCTAATAGGAACTTTACAAGATCTGTCCAGGCCAGGGGGAAGGAGGGAGGGACGCAAGAAAGAAGGCGAGAGAAGACAACTAACATGGAACGTTATGGTAGGTACATAACTTCTAAATGTTAAGTTGTCAATCTCGCCTTCATTCTTGCTGGATGGGACCGCGTCCCTAGCACCTGTATCCCGGGTGGCTCAATGGAACAGACTCTTGAGAACTGTGGAACCAAAACTGGCCCTATCTCTGGAGGCCAAGTCCAATTTGTAATGAGAGACAAAGGTATGAGGCGTAGCCCAAGTAGCTGCTGCACAAATGGTATCAATGGGTAGTCTATCCTGAAAAGCTGCAGAAGTGGATAGACTCCTGGTTGAGTGTGCTTTTGGCTTAGAAGATAGCTGCTTGCCTCTGAGAGAGTATACATAGGAAATAGTGGAAGTCAACCATCTGGATAAGGTCACTTTAGAGACTGGAAGACCTATCCTGTTTTCTGCATAGGAGACAAATAATTGGTCCGATTTTCTGAATTGTTTAGTTCTATGCAAATAGTACCTGAGCTGACGATGGACATCCAAAAAATGCAGTTTCTGTTCAGCTCTGTCGGAATAGTTTGGGAAAAAGACTGGTAGGTCTATAGATTGGTTAATGTTGGTTTGAGATACGACTTTGGGGAGAAAGGAAGGGTTAGTTCTTAATGATACCCTGTCCTTATGAAAAACCAAATAAGGGGAACGAATGCAGAGAGCTTGAATCTCGGAAACTCTTCTTGCAGAAGTGACAGCCAGTAAAAATATAGTTTTCCAGGTCAATAATTTCAAAGAACATGAATCAGACGGTTCGAAGGGAGGTAGTATCAAGGATGCCAACATTAAGTTTAGATCCCATTGCGGAGGAGGATGCCTTATAGGTGGTTTTAGGAGAAAAACTCCTCTCAGAAAGGCCTTGCATAATCTATGAGACATAATGTTATTGTCATGCAAGCCAACATGATACTTGGAAATAGCAGCCAGTTGTACTTTGACTGTAGATGACGAGGATCCTGAATGAAAAACCTCCGCCAGGAAATCTAAAACTGAATGTACAGGAGCAGTAAAGGGATCAATATTTCTGGAATTTGCCCAAATAGAAAAACGTCGCCACTTGCTAGCATAAACAGTCCTAGTGGACGACTTCAAAGAAGACACTAAAATGTCTCTGACTGAATCCGAAATCATCGGTAGCCTGGCTAGGGTAGGAAGTGGAGCAACCAAGCAGTGAGGTTGAGAGAATGAATGGCTCGGTGCTGCTGACCCGACTGGTGGATCAAGAGATCCGGAACTGGGTCCAGATGCCAGGGCTGCACCAGAAGGTGACGATGCAGAGACGGAAACCAAATTTGTCGAGGCCAGTATGGGGCAATGAGGATCAACTTGGCTCTCAAAACGGTGGCTTTCTGAATGACTTGTGGAATCAAGGGAAAGGGAGGAAAAGCGTACAGAAGTCCCCGGGGCCAATCCTGGGTTAGAGAGTCTCTCAGGGGTTGGCCTGGAAGGGGAAAGAGAGTGAAAAAATCGGGGCACTTGTTGTTTTGCGGAGTAGCAAAAAGATCGCAACAAGGAGTGCCCCACTTCAGAAAAATCTGATCCACTACAGATTGATTGAGAGACCACTCGTGAGGCATCAGAATGGATCTGCTCAGCCTGTCCGCTAAAAGGTTGGACCTGCCGAGGATGTGCGTTGCTATCAGAAACCGCTGAGAAGAGATTGCCCATTGCCAAAGTCTGAGAGCTTCTCGACATAACGGATAGGACCTGGTCCCGCCCTGTTTGTTGATGTACCAGACCACGGACATGTTGTCTGTTTGTACTGCAATAGTCCCCGTGGGAAGAAAGTCGTTGAGGGCTTGCAACGTTAAAAGCACTGCTCTCATCTCCAGGACATTTATGTGCAGATGGTATTCTATGGGTTGCCACGTCCCGTGGACCATCCTGCCCTGATAATGCCCCCCCACCCGATCAGAGAGGCATCCGTAGTGACTGTGGCAACTGGAGGAGGGAATAAAGGGTCGGCCCTGATGAAGAAGAGGGAAGATATCCACCAGTTCAGATGAGCTCTGCACGACTGTGTGACCAAGATTTCGTGCCTCATCGGGAGACTGTGGTACGACCACTGCGTGAATAGCATCCACTGCAGAAGACGCATGTGGAAGCGAGCCAGTGGTAAAGAACAATGGCCGCAGCCATAAGACCTAGAACCTTCAGTATAAATCTGGCTTTGATCTTGTTGCTTTGCAATAGAAGCGAACAAATTTTGGATGTCCAGAATTCTTTGATCTGTTAGTCTGGCTAACATTTTGACGGTGTTTAATTCTGCGCCTATAAAGGTGATAGATTGGCAAGGCAGCAGAGAAGATTTTTCGAAATTTACTGAAATTCCCAAACTCCTGCAAAGCTGTAGAGTGTAGTCTCTGGACTGAAGAAGCTGACACTTGGTGGTGGCGGAGAGGAGCCAGTCGTCCAAGTAGGGAAACACCTGGAATCCTTGGCGTCTCAGATGAGCTGTGACCACTGCCATGCATTTGGTAAACACTCTGGGGGCTGAAGTGAGGCCAAAGGGCAGTGCTCTGAATTGGTAATGACTGGTCCCTAGCCGAATGCGGAGAAACCTTCTGGAGCATCTGTGAATCTTTATGTGATAGTACGCATCCTGAAGGTCTATAGAGCACATCCAGTTGTCCTTGCCCAGAAAGGGCAGAATGGACTGAAGCGTGACCATCCGAATCTTGCCTTCTTGACAAATTTGTTTAGATTGCTCAGGTCTAATATTGGTCTCCAATCTCCGGTCCTTTTGGGGACCAAAAAGAATCTCGAGTAGACGGCGGATCCTACCTGGTCTGCTGGCACAGTCTGGACGGCTCTTTTTCTAGGAGCTTTGAAACCTCCTGTTCTGCTAAATCCCTTTGACCGGGTGAGATGTCTGGAAGGGATTGTAGAGGTCTGGAAACCTTTCAAGGGGATTTTGTAACCCTCGGATATGATCGACTGTACCCAACTCTCTTGAGATAGGGATTGCCAGGCTACTGGGTACAGCGAAATCCTTCCCGACTGCCTCCAAGGGTGGACAGTCGGGCAACACCTCAGGGATGCTGAAAGGGCTTCTCAGGAAGAGACTCCCTGTTGCCCTGGTTCTGAGGACCCCCTGCCTCTAGGGCGTCTATTATTGTTACCCCTCTGCCTCTGGGGTAAACTGACCACGTCGTCCGGTGTAGCTCCCTGGGCTTTTCGAACCACATCTTCCCCTTCTGACCCTTGGGATATGGTCTAGAAGGAGTGGAAAACTGGACTCCAACGGCAGAAAGAGTTTTACCGTCCTGCTCACACCTGGTCAAGGTATCCTTCACCTGAGGTCCGAACAAAGCCGAACCATCAAAGGGGTATTAGTGAAGGACGCCTTAAAGGGGTCCACAAAATTACAAAGCCGCATCCAGGCTTGGCGTCTAAGAGCAACTCCTGTGCCTGCGGCCCTGCTCGCTCCATCGGCCGCATAGGATATGAGCCGCATGGAGGAGTTAGATATGGAATTCAGGATTGCAAGCTGCGAGGCAATCTTTTCCTGAGCCCCAGCAGCAGAAGGATCCTGGACTACTTCACCCAGTTCTTTGAGAATATCTCGTTGAAGCCTGGTGAAGTGACAAAGATAATTCAGCGAACGCATAGCAAAAGTCGCTGAAGAAAACATCCGCTTTCCATACCTGTCCATGGTCCTAGAGTCCTTGTTAGGAGGATGGACAGGTACTGAAGGATCCGCCAGTTCCTTCTTAGTGGCCGCCACCACCATAGCATCCACAGAGACACCCTTGGAAAGGAACTGTTTGTCCGTAGGGGCTGTGATGAATTTGGATGGTCTCCTGGGGACAGGTTCCACAGAATCTGGAGCCCACGCCTTCCGAGCCACTACCTGCATCAGTGGGTCGAAAGGCGGAGACACCCAGGAGGTGGAGGGTCGGGATCCAAAAGCCTCCAGGTATACCGACTCATCCTCGGAGGGGTCAATGGAGGGCCAAATCCCCCTCTGTTTGAGGAGCTCAAGGATGTCTGAAAAGGAGACATCCTCAGAGGGGGACCGTGGGGAACCCTCCGACTCATCTAAGTCGGTATCAGATGTAGTAGACTCAGGGGAGTCCGTGTGTTTCCTCTTACACGTCCTCTTCCGAGGTGGTTCCCCTGCAGGATCAGGAGAAACCTCGGAAGAGGAGGAAATTCCCAATGGGGAAACCTGGGGCGATGGATCCCTGGGCCTGAGAGCAAGAGGCTGGCAAGAGGCGTCTGCAGGCACTGATGAGGGAGGAGCTAGAGGGATGGACCGCTGACCAGGCTCAGAGGCCAGGACACTCCTCATCACCTCAAAGGCTCCTCCCGGGAGGCCGGAATATCCCGCTCGAGGAAACAGGAATGCCCGGCTCCACTGAGAGGGAAGGCTCCGAGGCCGATGTCGGTGCCGAGCTTACCAAAGCTGAAGCCCCGAGAGGGAGAGCGGGGTCGGACAAGGGTCCGATGCCACTAGCCCCCTCGGAGCCGACAAGGGAAACCCGACGACCGGATCCCTCCAAGGAAGGTCTCAAGGAGGAGATCGGAGCCGAGGATGACGGAGCCGAAGGATGTATCGGCTCAGGCACCGAAACAGTCGCTGTCCAGAGAAGGTCCAGCTCCGAACTCTGAAGTGGAGTCGGAGGAGGAAGTTCAAGGGGTGAGGCTATAGCCGAAGTCTGTTGAGATAGGCTATGGAGCATTTGGGCCAGTGCCTGAGACTTCAACAGCCTGCTTACCACCCTCTCCAAGTCGTGGTCAGACAGCCTGGAAGATCTCGAAGATCGGCTCCGATGGCTCCGCTCCGACAAAAGAGGAGACCCCAGAGCCGAGTGGATACTCAGTAATGAAGGGGACCGAGATCTCTTTCGGGACGGAGCCATCGGAGCCGAAGTCCCCTGAACTCCAGATGGAGCCGAAGGTTTCTCGGCTCCGATGCTGGATAAAGTGTCGGCTCCAGCCGGAGCCGACAAGGCTACAGTAGATAAGGTATCGGAGCCAGCTGGCACCGAACCCACTACTTTCGAGGCAGATACATCGGTTCCAGCCGGAGCCGGAGCCACCGGAGGAGGCTTGGAAACTGAAGCCTGAGCCTTCGGTGGCTTAGAAGGTTTCCCAGATCCTGCTTTAGAGGGAGAACCTTCTGGCTTAAGTAAGCCACAGAGGATAAGTTTATTCCTCCTCTCCTGCAGGACTCTCTGGCTAAAGGAGTGACACAAAGCACAGGAGTCCTGCAGGTGCAAAGGCCCCAGGCAATAAACACAAGAAGTGTGACCATCTGTCAGAGACATTTTCTGACAGCACGAGTCACACTTCTTGAAGCCTGTGACCTTGCCTTCCCTAGACATATCCTAGGAGGAAGTAACACACACAAACCCCAACAAACACACAAAATTAATCCCCTACACACAACACACAGGAAGGGATTAACAACTGGGGTTTTAGGCCTAACTAAAACTTTACACTAAAGGTTTAAAAAGGTTATAAAAGTTTGAAAAAACAAGGGAATAGGGTGGGCTGTAAATCTACTACAGACTATACTATGACTAAAAGGGGAAAATAAAACCCTAACTAAGCTTTTCTTTCTTTGACAAGAAATTCACTTACCTCTGCTGGTAAAGGAGACCTCTTTCGCTAAGCGGCAAACGAGATCTGAGGTAGTTCCGCCTTGCATCATGGGATATAGGGTTGCCTCGAGCTGGTAAAAGGAGTTCCTAAGCTAAAGCAAGTGCCGAGTCGGAGCCGAGGATCAGCTCCGAACCCATCCAGCAAGAATGAAGGCGAGATTGACAACTTAACATCCAGATATAGCAGTCCATGAAAAGAAGACAAAAGTAGCACTGGTCATTGAAACTGCTACACCCAGTGACTACAGTGTCTTACATACAGAGAGTCACTAAGTCATAAAATACCAGGATTTGCAGGCAGAAATGAGGGCAATCTGGAAGGAGGATAGCCAGACAGTTCCAACAGTAGTAGGAGCAACGGGTCTTATAAAAAATAATTTACAATCATACTTAAATATGTTACCAATACATGTAACTCCATATGAATTGCAGAAGGAGTCAATACTGGGCACACTGCGGGTGCTGCAAATAGTACTTCTGGCTAACATCAAAGATTGAAACAATACTAATTTCATGAACTTTAATCATACCTTGACTTAGGAATGGGGTCCATTCCTGTCATGGTATTAGAAACCCAAAAGACTTGGAGACATTAAAAAGATGCTAACCATCCATTGTCAGCAATGTAGAGTATATAGTAGGCCACTGCATGTTAAGTTACACTGTGTTTTATACTTGAGTCTCCCTTTTCAGATCAGTTGCTAGTGATACCACAGAGGCAGGAGACCAAGTCATGGAAATATCATCAGGGTTGGCATTATCTTCAGTACACGTCAGGCATGCATATGTGCATGACACATGGTCCTTCAGTGACATAAATGAGAACTTTCTAAACAAGAAGACCCTAAAATACTTTCTGGTAGGAAATGTTTAAAATCATTAACATGTCAGTCTTAAAAGGCATGCAATATCTTTTGTGAATTTTGTGAATCTGAGGTCTCATTATGCATCAATTTTTACTTTCCCCACAGAACATACTCCTTTATTTGCATCCTAAGAATTATTAGTAGTTGTAAAATGCAGAATGCCTACCACAAGCTGTGGACAGTCACTTAAAAAATAGAATAACAGAGTCTGAAGTGAGTGACCTACAACCTTTTAAGATTCATTGTATACCTAAAGTCCTTGAGCATCATGGTCAAAGCCTGAGAGATCGCAACAGCACACTCACTACTTTGTAGACCCAACCCTCTGCTTGTCCTGCCCTGCACCATTTCTCACCTCTGTCTGTCAGTACCTTCAATGTGTTTGCTATCCTGTTGTTTTATTATCATCCCTTTTCATTTCAAAGTGCAAGGGCAAAACAACATGGAATTGTGAACTGCATCATGTTGAATCAAACAGATGTTTGATTCAACATGATGCAGTTCACAATTCCATGTTGTTTTGCCCTTGCACTTTTATACTGTGAGCTTGCATTTTTAACCCTCCTTGCAATTATTTTTCTATAAAACTTGTGACTTGTCCCCAAAAGAAAAAAAACTTGTTTCCCTATATGTATGTTCCCAGTTTCTCCAAGCCTTCCTACACATTGCCTGCTGTCTGCCCCAGTCTCCTTAATACCACTCCTTCATACTGCCTTATCAATGTCCTCCTAAACTGGTGTTTATGATATGGGATATGTAACTCCATGTACTACATTTGGCACCACTTAAAGGACATCCACACCCAAGGCTGAAGAGTTGTGTAAGTAAACATACCATAACTCCAACCTCCCTCCATACCTCCAAGTCACCACCACTGTACCACAAGGCTCTGTCCTTTGTCCTTTCCTCTTTAACATTCTCACTAACACACTCCACACATCCAAAAAACAAGCCTCTGTAACACAACACGCAGATGGCTCCACATGCATATGTACATATGACAAGCTGGCATATCTCCAAAAAAATACTCAGGAAGTTTAACAGCCACTGAAACATGGCTTTGCAACTCACAACTCATGCTCAAGCTCCCAACCTCCCACCCCAGATCCCTCTCTCATGAAAAAACAGCATTTAAAATCCTCTTCCTTAATAATGCAACCATCAAAGTTACTACTCATACCAAATTATTAGCTTCCAGGCATCACTAAAATCAAAACTTGAACAATGCTATAATAAAGTGGCTAAATTTACAGTAAATATCCCTTTCAGAACCCACCACTGTTTAGAACTAAAAGCTTAAATTGGTTAGAACCATCCCATCAACTAACAGCTTCTTACCACCTATAAAATTATCCAGCATCTGTCTGCTTGTTTAGCACTAAATACCATTCTACACAACTATGTTCCCAATGTATCAGGTTGCAAGCCAAAGACACACTGCAGTTCCTGTTTGTATTATACTAACTTAGCTCAAATGTCTCTATACACTGGCTAAAATGTCTCTACATACTAAAACATGGTTATATAACCTGTATCTATTCATGTTTTCAAGTTATGTCTAATTTGGTAAAATTATTTCAACTGCAGATGTTTTTTGTTTTATTTTGAAATATTGTAAAATTATTGTTCTTAAAAATGTTTTTGCAATACTTTGGAGCTTTTCTCCCAGGGCCTCTGCTGAAATAGGTAACTACCTAGTCAGCCTTTCCTGGTAATCAGTGTTAAATAAATAAATAAATAACAGTAGATGTTTGAACGATCGCTGCTGCAGTAGCCTAAGCTATATGAGTTCTATCCTGCAATGAAGCTAACAGATGGACAACTTACCATGCTTCAATGCACCATGCTGTGCTGACTAAAAAAGACTGTTTTGAGTGCCAAGCCCATTTGAGCTTTCATGCCAACTGAGAGAGGGAGGCTAAGCCCTGAGAGGACATTGTTAGGAATACCAAAAATACACGTCCCCACCCTGGAATAAAAATACACCAAAAAATGAGAGAAATGGAGGGAGAGAGTTGTTACTGCAGCAGTGATCATTCAAACATCTATTATAGTAAATTTACTTACAAAGCTGAACTATGTTCATCACGTTGACTACTGATGCTACATGGGTAGATAATCCTAGCTAACCACATTTTCGTGGTGAAAGGAGAAGGGTCCAGGAGCTCCTAGGGAATAGTTCCAGCAAAGTCTGTTAACAAACTCAAAAACAAATCTGATTTGTAGTGCTTTGTAAAAGTATGTATAGAGGACTAACGTGCTGCTTTTAGAATACTTCTGGATTCCAGCCCTGTCCAAAATGCCACAGATGAAGCCAAAGCCCTGGAAGACTGTGCCTTAACTCTGTCTCAAATAGTTTTCTTGTGGTGGGAATAACAAAATGTAATAGCCTGAGACAACCATTTGGAAATAGTCTGCTTTGACACAGTTTGTTTGTTCTTACCTTTTTCAAGATATGAACAAATGATTGAAAGTTCTGAAAGATTTTGTTCTGTGAAGATAGTACTTGAGTTGTCTGTGGACATTCAAGGTATGAAGAAACCTTTCTCCCTCATTCTTGGGTTCAGGAAAAACACAGTGAAATAGACAGAGTAACATCAGATACCACTTTAGGCAAAAAAGGATTACTTCTCAAAGAAACTCTGTCTCTGTAGAACATGAGATAAGGTTGATCCAGCATATGTGATTGCAACTCAAACACCCTTCTTACAGAGGTCAAAGCAATCAGTAAAAATTAAAGTTATGTACTCACTATAACTGTGCATCTGTATTGTCCATTTTCATTCCTCCTCAATGACTGGGTATCGGATCTGACCTTGGATCCGACTCTGCCACATTCACCAGATTTTTGAATCCAACTCATGAGCTCTTCCTTCTACCCATAATGTCCCAGTCAACTAGCTGTATCACATATCAACTTTGCTGCCTTATAAGCCCTAAACATAAAGTCACAAAAAGGAAGAGAAGAGCTGGGGCTCAAACCTGGAACAAAGGGTCCTACAACTGTATTGATACCATTAGCAAAATAACAAATGCCAACCACCCAGAAACAATACATCCAACCTCAAATACTGAAACATGCTTCTCTCGCAACCCCATCTCTACTCCCTACAAAAGTCTCTCCTTCTAAAACTTAAACCTTGCAATGCCTCTGCTGAGAAAGTACCCCCCCCAATTTCTCAAACTAGCAGCTAACACTATTGCCTTTCCACTCTCGAGTAGATCCATTAAAGAAGCTACTGTACCCAACATCTGGAAATCTTTCTAAGTGATTCCTCTTCACAAAGGTGACAACTCCACTGACTCCTCCAATTATAGACCCATTGCTATACTATCTCCACTGTCTGAAATTCTTGAAAAATGCATACATAACCAGAGACTGATGTTCCTCATCCACAATAACCTTCTGACTCCTACCAAACATGGATTTCGACCAGACCACAGTACCTCTACAGCCCTTCTATCCTTTAATCACACTATTGCTGAAGCTAGAGATAACAAGCTGGTTTCATGTCTGTTCTTAGACCTTTCAAAAGCATTTGGCATGATATCACACTCCAAACTACTAAACAAACTGGCTCCCTTAAATCTTTCCACCTCAACTCTCTCTTGTTTCTCCCAGCTATCGCAGACAGAGTACAATCAGTCAAATAGTAGTCTTCTTGCTCTACTTTTCTACCCATACACACTGGCATACCACAGGGCTGTATCCTGGGACCCCTTCTTTTTAACATTCTTACCAATGACCCCCACTCTTCCACTACCCACTCAACCATCATACAATACATGGACGACTCTATTCTGATCACATCCTCAAACTCAATCTCACAACTTCAGACACTCAGACAACAATCCTTACATTCGGCTGAAAGCTGGCTAAATGAAAATCAGCTTATTTTGAATAGTAAAAAAAAAAACTTCTTCTCTTTCTCCCCAAGGCCAGTGATCACCTTAAGCTTTCCTTCTCCAGCTCTTCCCTAAATAAAACCATCATTAACGTTGAAACTCACACAAAATTACTAGGAATAACAATTGATGACCAACTAAAATTTGACTTACACATCCAGCAGTCAATTAAAAAAACTAATCAAAAACGTGTACTTCTATATCTCAACAAAAAATATCTTTCCTCCAATTCCAGACTCTCCCTGGCCCAAGCATATCTACTTCCTAGCATCCTGTATGAAGCCCCAGTTCTTACTAACCTTCCATCCTGCCTGCTCTCCAAACTGGAACAAACTTACAATAAAATTGCAAAATGTACAACTAACTTACCTAATTCCACCCTCTATTGCCTTGCTCTCAGTAAGCTACACTAGATTGAACTTCCCCATCATCTCAAATTATTTCAACTGCATATAACCCACTTACTTTTCCATACACCCACTGCTTATCCCTCTCTCATCTAGTCACTTACTATACCCCCTCCTGTCCCTTAAGCAGTTCCAACAAATTCCTCCACCAAACTTATAGGTCCAAAATGAATATTGGCACTCTTTTACATAAATCCTCCATAATAAAATTCTGGAACAACCTCCCTGACAGTTTACACAGAATTACACACAGAAATAGCTTCAAAAAAGAACTAAAAAACTTTCTCCAGAACACTTGGTTATGCCCCTGCCAGGACCCTACCTAATCTTGATTCTGTCATCTGTCTCTCCCACGTTTAGAGCAGTAAGTCTTCTGGCTCTACTCTATTTATGAAAAGCTACTGAACTATGTAATCTGTAGGAATGTATCATACTTATCTTTATAATTACTTGTTTATTATTGTTTCTTGGTCTATTTTTCATACTTATACAAAACTTTGCTATCTTATTAAGTTTGTATACTGGGAAATTGTCTTGATTAATTTTTGGTGAAACCTATTAATGTAATATTGTCATTATTTTTCTTCTTGGAGCTTTTCTCTTCAGGTCTCCGCTGAAAATGGGCCTTTGCTCAGCTGGACCAACCCAGTTAACAAATGTGAAATAAATAAATAAAAAATAAATATCCACAAGGTCAAAGGAAAGGGGAAGGAGGGGGGAGTTGAGGAAGAATAAAAATAGACAACACAGATGCATAGTTATGGTGAGTACATAACTTTAATGTCTGATGTTGTCATTTTCATTCATTCCTTCCTCGACGACTGGGACAAAGTCCCCAGCTACCCATGAATCTCGAGTGGCCCTCATTCTGGAGTACTGCAGAACCAAAAGCAGCTATGCTTCTGGATGTCAAATCTTGTTGGTAATGAGCTACAAAGGTATGAAGGTTAGACCAGATAGCTGCTGCACAAATGTCATCACTGGAAGTTCTAGACGAAAAGGCAGAAGAAGTATCCATGGATCTAGTAGAATGTGCTGTAGGAGGCTTTGGTAGGGAGAGAACTTGCTGGGTGTAAACAAAGGAAATAAAATCATAAATCCATTTGGCCAGGATAGCTTTAGAAACTAGAGATCCCAAACTGTTGGGGGAGAAGGAGATAAAAAGTTGTTCTGACTTCCTGAACTCCTAGGAATAAGCATAAAGGAGACCAGAGGGCCAAACGTGGACTAGAGCATATCTCAGTGACTCCCCATGAGGGGGGATTAGGGCAAAGAATTTGCAGCACCTGCTATTGAAGGGAGAGCAAAAAGTTATGTAAAGCTGGCCCCAACAACAGAAAATCCTATTCACTGATTGACTGAGAGACCACTCGTGATGTATCAAAAGTGACCTGCTGAGTCTGTCTGTCAAAATGTTGGACTTCCCTAGTATGTCCATTGCTACTAGAAAATGGTTGGAAGAGATCACCTACTGCCACACTATCACTGCCTTTCTAAAAAGGGGGTGAGAACAGGTTCCCTCTGTTTGTTGATGCACCAAACCACAGTCATGTGATCAGTTTGTATTGGAATGGTCCCCACAGGAAGAACATCTTGAAAGGCCTCAAATGCTAGTAGGACCACTCTCATCTCAAGAACACCATATAGGAATAGTTCTCTTTAGGGGTTTACATGCTTGGACCATCCATCCCAAGAAATACCACCCAGCCCAGTTGGGAGGCATCTGAGGTCACTGTAGCTACTGGAGGGGACAGAATAGAATAACGGTATGGCCTGGGGAAACTTCATCTGCCTGAATCCTCCAATAAAGATGATCCTTGCAGACTCAAGTGTGTTTGACTGGAAAGGATAGAGGATGATGTGGAATCAACCACTGAACAGCTACAGTCCACTGAAGAATGTGCATATAAAAGCAGGCCATTGGGACTAAGGTTATGGTCATTCCCACTGACCCTAGAGCTTGAAGGACAAGTTTGGGAGGGGGGAGAAGGCTGAACAAGGATTCGCTGTACTTGAAACCTGATTAAGTCTATACAATGTGAAGGAAGACATGCTATCTGACTTAATGTGTTCAACTGGGCACCTATGAACTCCAGCCTCTGAACAGGTTGTACATGAGATTTGCAGGTGTTGACTACTAGTTATTGACATAGTTGGAGCAAATAGTCCCTGGACTACTTTAGAGGATGCTTGGTTGGGACTGTGAGGAGCCAGTCATCTAGATATCTAAATACTCAGAATCCTAGCAGTCTCAGGTGAGCTGCTACTCTGGGGGCTGTCATGAGACCAAAGGGCAGGGCAGATCTGATAGTGACTGGCCTCCAGCTGAAAGCAAAGAAATCTTTGAGATCATCTATTCATCTTGATTTGATAATATGCATCCTGAAGATCAATTCACATCCAATCATACTTGTGTAAAAATGGCACAATGGAGTGAACCATAACCATTCAGAACTTTGACCTCTTCACAAACTGATTAAATTTGCTTGGATTCTTCTTTGTCACTAAAAAGAACACTGAGTAAGTTTCACATCCTTTCTGGTCTGGTGGGACCTCCTAGCAAACGAAATCTGAGATACAGTTAGTTGACTGGGGCATTATGGGTAGAGGGAGGAGCTCGTGAGCTGGATCTGAAAGTCTGGTGAATGCAGCCGAGTCAGAACCAAAGTTGGATCTGATACCCAGGCATTGAAGAACAAATGAAAAGGACAACACCAGATCTGTTTTCTAAGTTAAGAACCTTGAGTCAGCCAGATGAGCTGGTTCACACGAAGCAACGGTTAGCTTCTCTAACACAAAGTTAAGATCTCAAGGAGGAGCCATCAATTTTCTTACAGGCTTCTTATGAAGCACCACTTTCAACAAATGTTCACATGAGAATGCAATGAAAAAGGGGATTCATGAGCAGACATGATGACATGGCTTACAAATGAACCTTGACAGAGGAGTAGGATTGTAACTCACACACATATTTTAAAACCAGAAAAATACTAGCCATGAGTGGCTACTGGTTATTTTATTGGTCCCAATTAGAAAACATTTTCCATTTGCTTAAATATGATTTTCTAATGGCAGGTTTTCTTCCCTCCATCAGTACCAGCTGCACAACCTCAGTGAACAGCTGCATAAAAGGTATTAAGATCCTATCCTCCAGGCAGTCAGCTGTAGTTGTTTGGGGATGGGATGCATCAAACACTCCCTCTTCTTGTGTAAGTAAATCCAGTCTGTGAGAAAGCTTGTGGTAATTGCCCTGGGACATTTCCAAAAAAGTTAGAACCACTGGTGCCTAAGCCAAAATGTAGTCTCCACAATGACTGTGGGGGATTCCTTATAAATCTTCAGAAGTACCCTGCATATCAGTGTAAATGGTGGAAAAGCATACAGGAACATTCCTGTCATAGGAAAATAAAATGCATCTGTCTTTCAGGCCTTCTAACATGTAGTCCTGGAATATAATTTGCTAGTTAATTGTTAAGAGAGGAAGCAAAAAGGTCTAAATGAGGAATTAGTAATCTCCAAAATTGAACATTTCAATGTAAGAAAAAAAATCCAATAAAATAAAACACTGAACAACCAGTTTAGAGTCACAGAACCAAAAAACAAAAATAAAGATTAAGCACCTTCTTTCCTGCTAACAGAACTTCATCAGAATCTGTTATAACATTACTGAATCAACACTTATCTTTAAATTAAAAAATGGCATCATATTAGTTAACCAATCATTTCAAATCACTAATTCTACTTAAAATCAAAATGTATTTGAATACACTCTAAAATTATAGCAAAATGTTATAATGTAAATCAAAAAATACAAGACAGGAGAAAATGAGTGCAGGGAACAAAATAATATATACACTGGAATTTTTCTGAAAATAGTGTAATGTGTTGTAGTTTATCAAAATGTATAAAACATTAGTAAACTTATTTTAAACCAGTTATCTTAAAATTTCTTCAATCTTAATTTAAGAACACTAGACAATGAAATGTTTTATTTAATTCAGGTTTCTCAGAAGCATTCGAATGTAACTACCATAATAATTTGTGATACTCCAAAAGTGTTTCACAGTCACCACCCCTGAAGTTACATGCCACGATCTACAATAAAAAAATAAAAATATTGTAAAATTCCCCCACATACCGTAGAATGCTTATATAAAGTGTTGTCAGAATTTATCTTTTTCATATCATAAATGTGCTTGTATATGCGATCCTTAAGTCGCCTGTCTGTTTTATCTAAGTAGAAAGCCAGTCATGACAGACAGGAGACAATATAAACTACTGGCTTGATGTCACAATTAAATGTCTCTGGACAAGCAATATTCCTGCCATACCCATCTACACACAAATATAGCCCATCACAAGTATATTTAGAGTGGTTACAATGACCACATGCTGACATTTTATTAATTTTGTTAGAAAACGTTTGTTTTACCCCACCTTCAATCAGCTGTTTCATGTTTTTATTCCTTTTGTAAACAAACATTGGCATTTTCCCCATTTTTTCTTTGATATCATTGGAGAATGCTATCTCTCACACCTTTAATAATGGATTACATTTTCAAAGTGTCAGCAAAATATGCCAGTACCAAAAAATGAGATTTATTATTTTGCTTACTTACAACTTGCATCTTCCTTTTTGTTTGTACTCCAGCATTCATGTTGCCTAAAATGGGTGCAAAACATGTGCATCTTTCTTTCATAATTTCATTCTTAACTTTACAAATTAAAGTGGCCAGATATCATCTAGCTAAAAACAATATGGCTAAAAAATCCAGTTCTCTCAAAAAAAATCATCACTTTTCAGACATGCAACACTGACCATCTGCCCTTTAATAATATTTTTCTTCTTGAACTAAGGCTGATAGCGATTATAATGTAAATAAGAATTGGAGAAAGTCTCTTCCTAAAAATGGCAGATTTAAAACTTTGTTTATAAATATATTTTGTGATTGTAATATCCAAAAAGTTAATGTTATTAAAATCAAAATGAAGCATACACTGAAGACTGTAAAAAACTTGTAGTTTGCCCCAAATACTCAAAAAAATATTTAAATATTACATGTCCATCCCACAATATAAATATATCAATTAAAAAATGACTGCAGTGAAAAATCTTCTGTTGAAAAGTAGAATTTAAAATAAATTATTTTTCCTACTCAGCTAAAACAATATTTGCATAAACAGAAGCGTGTCATCCACCCATAACAATACCGCTTACTTGATGGAATACTTACCTTCAAAATAATTAAAAATTATTATTTAAAACTATTTCCATTTGCTGATGTAATAACCAGATATTGGTGTTGCTCAACCTCTCATTCTGACTAATGTATTTTATATACATTTCCAATCCAATATTGTGTGGAATTACCGTGAATAAATGCATTATGTCAATTATGACTAAAATTAAGTCACTCTTAAATGCAACCTCAGATAAGGTTTTCAAAAAATGCCAAAATATTTTAAAATACAGAGGCAGCATTCAAATATATTCTGCAGTTTCAAATCAATATATTTGGCCTTTAGTTCAGTTTTTGAACCACCTGCTGTCACTATAGGCCTCACTGGTAGGTTCAATGCATCCTTATGAATCTTTGGAATCATAGGATCAAAGGATTATAAGAGTTTACTAGGCTATCGACCTGGAGGTCATTTCAAGCTTAGCTGTTTCATCCCAATATAATACCATAGATATGTTAGTCAATACCCAGAATTGCATTTAGTAATGACTGCCCATGTCTAGGATGGTTGTGGGGGCTATCTCCTGTAAGAATTTATGGTGCCCCATCCACTCATCCAAGTTTCTTTCGAACAGTGTCATAGAGATGCTCTGTTTCACATGAATCCCAAAGTTGCGGCAGTCGCTGGGAGACAAATCTGTCCCTCTAGCATGTCCTATTGAACTTGCAGGCCATATTTAGGTCCCTGGAATGGGTAGCTCTAGCCTCATTTGATTTACGGATGTGCAGCAAGTTCATTAGGTTTGGGTCTGAGATTTCTCTGTAAGCCAGGCATAAGTCTCACCTAAGAAGTCTACATGATACAGAGTATAGTGACAGGAGCTTTAGTCAGTCTGTGGAAGGCATATGCTGGAGTCCCTGATCTTCTTTGTTAAAAACCTCTGACGTCTCTCCAATTCCTGCAGGTGCTTTGTACCGTACATGCCGAACGGGGAGTTATACTCAATTATGGGTCTGATTAGTGCCAAGTATAGAGGGATTATAACCTCCTTTGCTCTTCAGGCGATGCCTTTACTAATCAAGTGTGCTATGTAGAAAGCCTTCCTTACTACAGTAAACACATGATGGTCAAAGTTAAGGTCACAGTCAACTTGCGATCCCAGATCCCTTACCACTTCTTAGGTATGTAGGGTACTGTTGTTGATTTGACAGCATGCAGGGACTACCACAAAATTTGTGGGATAATAGGTTTTTTATTGTCAAATCATCCTAATCATTTTGTGGCAAAACTCCTTGCATTAACAAATTGTACAACTGACAATCGATTTTAGCACAAGCAATGCATATTTTATTATGTGATACACACTCATAACTGTTGTTGTTAAACAAAAGAGAAAACATTCTACAAAATGTGGTCAGTACTGTCCATTAGGACAACCCCTCCACCCTTGCCTGGCTTCAAAATTCTCATATGTTTATCATTCCCTATTTCATCCAAATCCAAATAGATAAATTATAATCAGTCCATTTCCTTTTTTCCACACTGCAACCTTATACTTTTCTCGAAATCATGTTCAAACAATAGTATAGCCAGATGAAGGGCTGGAATTTTTTTTTTGAAAATATTATAATGTATCATTGTTCATCATAAAGTATAAAACATTAGTAAACTTATTCTCAAACAGTTATCTGAAAATGTCTTAAATCTTAATTTAAGAACACTTGACACTGAAATATTTTCATTTACAGTAATTCTGGTTTCTCAGACGTATTCAAATGCAACCTCCATAATAATTCGGGATACTCCAAAAGTGTCTCACAGTCAACACTCCTAATGTTATATGACTCTTTGTTTAGAATCTTCTTCTTCTTCTTCGTCTTTCATCTTTTCCCAGTTAGGGGTCGCCACAGAGGATCACCTGTCCGCTCATGATTGGCAGTGGAGTTTTACGGTGTTGAGTTGCCAGCCCGGCGTCCAACCTTCCACAGAAGGCACACACATGCATGCAGTCATGCCTAGGGCCAATTTAGAGTGTCCAATCCACCTACAGCATGTCTTTGGGATGTGGGAGGAAACCGGAGCACCCGGAGGAAACCCACGCAACCACAGGGAGGACATGCAGACTCCACACTGAAGGCACCCCAGCTGAGAATTGAACCGGAGTACCTCTTGCTGTGAGGTGGCAACGCTAAAGCATTGCCTGAATTTAGCTTTCTTATGTCAAAATGTCCTTATATGTGCAATCTTTAAGTCTTATGTCTGTTTTGCCTATATAGAAAGTCATGACAAACAGAATTTCCCCCAGATGTATCAAATCCTGGAAGATCCCCTAATCTAGTTTCCATTTGTGAGGGTCTACCTTTGTCCTGCTCAGTTTATCTGCTATATAATTTTCCTCTGACCAAATGTAGGATGTCTGTAGAGTGAGATTGTGCTATAAAGATATAGTCCATGCTGATATGGATAGTCTGCATAGGGGTAGGATCTGGTTCCCCCTTGCTTGTTTATGTACCACATCACTGTGGTATTGTCTGGAACTATTTGAAGAGGTCCCAGGGACCACAGATGATTCAGAGAGTTGGAGCCTTTATAAGGTCCCTTAACTACTGTAATCATTCTGCCTTATTTTGCTGCCCTTTGTTCTGAGGGAGTTCCAGTTTTTTTGGAATCTCCTTGACATTGCATTTAAGGGAACAATACCTCAAAGAAAATAATAAAGGATAGAATAAGGAAAAAGAGCTGGAGGTCAAGCAAGGAACAAAGATTCCCAAAGAATTTTTTTTTTATCTTTCTAGAAGCAAAGGGAAGGGAGTAGGTGGGCGGGAAGTTGAGGAAGAATGAAAATGGACTACATAGATGGAATGTTTATGGTGAGTGCATAACATTTTTATCTGATGTCATTTTCATTCATTCCTCAAATGATGGGACAGAGTCCCGGCTAGTTGAACCTTGGGTGGCCCTCATGGACGGATATTCCACAGTACTGTAGAGCCAATGGCAGCTTTGTTCCTGGAAACCAAATCCAATTTGTAATAAGCAATAAAAGTTTGAGCATTAGCCCAACCTGTAGCTGCACAAATATCATCTGTGGAAGTCCTTGCCCAAAAGACTAAAGAAACCGCCATAAAACTTGTGGAATGAGCTATAAGAGGCTTAGGCAAGACTCTTTTACTACAGACAAAGGAGATACAATCAGTTAACTACTTGGCCGGTGTAACTTTGGAAAATGACTTGCCCAATATGTTAGGAGCTAAAGAGACAAACAACTGGTCAGTCTTCCTGAAATCCTTGGTTCTATAGAGATAAAAGCGGAGTTGTCTATGCACATCTAAAAGATGGAGTATGTACTTGACCTTATTTGAAAAGTTTAGAAAGAAGACTGGGAGGTTAATGACTTGGTCAATGAGCTATGTTAGGCATAAAAGATGGGTTAGTCTGCCTGTCTATGTGGAAAACCAGATAAGGATATTTGGAAGATAGAGCCTGTAGTTCAGATACTTGTCTAGCTGATGTGAAAGCAACTAGAAAAATGGTTTTCCAAGAGACAACTTTTAGATTTGACCTGGTTGAAGGTTCAAATGGAGTTTGAGTCATAGCCTGTAGCACAACAGTTAAATCCCAAGGAGGGGCAGAACCCTTTAGCAGAGGTCTAAGTAAAAAGGCCCCTTTGAGAAAAGATTTCCATAATTTAGAAGAAGCTAAGGTAGTTATTTTTACCTAGATGGAAATTTGAAATGGCAGTCAACTGGACCTAAACTGTAGAAAAGCTAGTCCCATCATTGAAAATTGAAGCTAAAAAATCAAGCATAGCGGGTACAGGGGCAGAAAGGGGGTCCAGATCTCTGTTAAGGGTCCAGAATACAAATCTCTTCCATTTACTTTTGCAAATCTTTCTAGTAGAAGCTTTTTGAGAAGGTAATGAAATATGACGGACTGGGGAGGACGGTTTGGGATGCCTAGCAATCAGTGGAATTGGAGAAACCATGCAGTCTCTGAGGTCTGTTATGTTTGGATGAGTCAGCCCTGTTGGGTGAGACAGGAGGTAAGAAGTGGGATTGAGTATCCAGAGCAGAAGAAGAAGATGAAGCCAGAGGAAGGGGAACCAAATCTGATGATGCCAAAAGAGGGCAACAAGGATAACTGTTGTCTTTAACCAGAATGCTTTCTGTAGATATTTGAAAATGAGAGGTATCAGTGGATAAGCATAAAGGAGACCGGAGGGCCAATCATGGACAAGAGCATCTCTCAGTGACTGTCCTGTTGGACAGATCAAGGCAAAGAACCTGCTGCACTTATTGTTGAGGGGAAGAAGCCAATAGGTTGCAGCATGGTTGGCCCCACTGACATAATATCCTCTCTGCTAATTTGGCATTGAGAAACCACTGGTGAGGCATCAGAACTGACCGGCTTAGTCTGTTCGCAATCAGTTTGGCTTTCCTTAAAATGTGCATTGCTATTAGAAAGTGACCAGAAGAGACCATCCACTGCCACACTCTCACTGCTTCTCAACAAAGTGAGTAAGACTTGGTTCCTCCCTGTTTGTTAATGTACCAGACCACTGACATATTGTCCATCTGAACAGCAATTGTGCCGGAGGGGAGAACATCTTAAAAGGCCTGCAGTGCTCGTAGAACTGCCTTTATTTCCAGGATATTGATATGCACATTGGCCTCTTCGGGGACCACGTACCTTGGACTGTCTTTTCCAAGTAGTGTCCCCACCACAATTGGGAGGCATCCATGGGTAGGGGAAGAACAAATGGATGGCCTTCAGACAGTTCTTTTGAGTGAATCTACCAAAGAAAATATTTCTTGCACACTTTTGTAATCTTGAATGGGGCAGTTAAAGGATGCTGAAGAACGAACCACTGGACTGACAAAGTCCACTGAAGAATTCTCATGTGAAACCTGGCTAAAAAAACAAGGGTAATAGCAGCTGCCATGGATCCCAAGGCTTGTAAAATTAGTCATGCTGGAAGAGAAGAATGTTGTATTACCTTCCTGACCTGGGATCTGAGTGTCCGGATTCGAGTTGGAGAAAGACTTCTGACTGACTGTGTCTAAACAAGCACCTATGAACTCCAGACTTTGCGTAGGTGTCAGTTGTAATTTGTTGTAATTGACTGTGATGCCTAGACAAAGGCACAATTGAAGCAAGTAGTCCCTTGCCTGCAACACTAGATGCCTGGTTGGGGCAGTTAGAAGCCAATCATCTAGGTATGGGAAGCCTCAGAATCCCAGCAGTCTCAATTGAGCTGCTACCACTATCATGCATTTGGTGAACACCCTGGGGGCTGTGGTGACACCAAAGGGCAGTGATCCGAATTGGTAATGGCTGGCTCCCTGCCAGAAGCGCAGATATCTTCTGGAGCACCTGTTCATTTTGATATGATGGTATGCATCTTGAAGATCTGTCCAGCACATCCAATCAACATTTCACAGCACAGGCAGAATGGACTGAACCATGACCATCCAAAACCTTGACTATTACATGAACTGATTTAGTTTGCTGAGACAAAGTATGGGTCTTACGTCCCCTGTCTTCTTTGGTACTACGAATCTTGAAAAGATTCCATATCCTCTCTGGTCTGGCAGGACTTTCTGGATGACTCTTTTTCTAGCAGCTTTTTTATTTCTAATGATGCTGCTTCCCTCTGATTAGGTGGAACATTGGAATTACTTTCATTCTTATACGAAGAATATGGGAAAATTGTATGATATAACCTCTGGATATAATCCTCTACACCCAGGAATCTTTTGTTATGGATAGCCAGGCTCTTTGGAGCAGAGACAAATGCTCCCAGCTGCTCCAGAGGGTAACAGTCAGTCCCCCTTTCAGGAGTGCTGATAGGGCTTGTCCGAGAAGGAGTCCTGGAAGCCCTGGTTCTGCAACCACTTCTGCCGCGAGGGGCACCATCTTCCATTTGAGTTACCACCTCTGCCCCTGGGAGAATTCTCTCTCTCTCCTCATAATCTTGAAAAGGACCCTGGGATTTATGGAAACACACTTTTTTACATCCCCATTGATTCCTGGAGAAGGGTCTTTGAGGGGTAGAGAAAATATGCCTATGACAGACAGGGTCTTTCGTTCTTGCTCACATCTGGAGAGTGTGTCCTTTACTTTAGGGCCAAATAAGGAAGATCCATCAAAGTAAGCAACGATGAATAAAGACTTAAAGGGTTCCACAAAGTCACATGATCACATCCAGGTATATATCCTAATGGCTATGCCTGAACCAGCAGCCCGTGAGGTACCTTCTGCTGCATGGCAGATTAGTCTCATGAACGCATTAGATATTGACTGAAGGGTGGCTAGTTGTGAAGAGACTCTGTTTTGGTCCTTGGCAGGCATTGACCCAGAAAGAGATTTGGAAAGTTCTAGTCAAATCTCTCTGTAATTTTGTAAAATGTTCCAGGTAATTCAGTGACTGCAGAGCAAAGGTCACGGAAGCATAAATGTGCTTAACAAATCTGTCCAAGGCCCTGGACTCCCTTTTAGGGAGATGGACAGAACAGCTCTGCTCCGCAAGCCCTTTTTTGGTAATGCATTTTTTAAAGCCGGTAGGATTGTCAGCCATATTGGCTTAACTAAGTTAAGGCACAAAATAAACTACAAAAACTACTATTTTTTGAAAGGGGAAGAAAGATGTCTACCAACAATGGTAGTGCAAAAATTACTCTAAAGAGTACATTAGAAAAGTTTTAAATAGAGATTTTTAAATAGCAACGTACCAGCAATGGTACTACTGAGAAGCACTGAGAAATCACTAACAACCGTACACGAAGAAAAATTAATAAGTAAACAAGGGAAGTAGGTAAGAGAATTAAGTTAGGCAGTAGAACATTTAAGTTAAACTCACTATTACACTAGAAAAACACCCAAAAGCTGGAGAGCAAGAGGATCGGCTTCTGAAGCTGAATGGTTGCAAACAAGATCTGAGGTATGTTAGGTTGGCAGGGCATTACAGGTAAAGGTAGGAGCTCGACAGTTTGGATCTGAGGATCTGGTAGAAGTGGCCAAGTCGGATCCTAGAAGCAACAGTTGAGGCATGAATGAAAATGACAACATCATACTCTAAGTTGCAGAAGCATAGACTTTTTTTCCCAAAACTTAGCATTTGATTTACCATCCTTGTCAGGAGGGGAAGGATTATAATTAACAAAATTATTTGCAGCAGCTGGTTTAAAAAGAAGTTATGTACTCAACATAACATTCCATGTGAGTTGTTCATCTCACCTTCATTCTTACAGATGGGTTTGGAGCTGATCCTTGGCTCCGAGTTGGCCTACTACAAAGCTCGAGGTCTTCAGACAGCTCGAGGCCAAGTCCCTATCCCATGAAGCACCTAGAGTTACCTCAGATCTTGTTTGCTGCGTCTAACAATACCATGTGCCATTCTATCACTGTTTTGAGGAAAAACCACAGAAAGACTGAGCAACCATGATAAAACTAGTATCTAGGGCCTCGAAAAAACCTTGGAGGGGGAAGGAGAGTGGGAAGTAAGAATGAAGGCAAGATGAACAACTCAAATGGAACATTATGGTGATTACAAAACTTCTTTATGTGAAGTTGTTCTATCTCACTGTTCATTCTTACAGATGGGTAGTGTCTCAAGCACCATCCTTCTCGGGTGGCTCACGGGAGTATATTTTTCAGGACAGTAGAACCGAGTCCCTGGAGGCCTTATCAACTTTGTAAAGAGTGATAAAGGTATGAGGTCTTGACCAAGTGGCTGCTGCACAAATGTTGTCTATAGGAAGCTTAGCAGAAAAAGCAGAAGATGTGGACACTGCTCTAGTAGAATGAGCCTTAATTTTGTGTTGTAAAGGTAAATTGGCAGCTGAATAAGTGAGGGTGATACAATCAGATAAGCATTTAGATAGTGTTGTTTTTGCCACTGGCATACCTTTCCTAGAATCTGAAAAGGAAAGAAAAAGTTGTTCTGATTTTCTGAACTCTTTTGTTCTATCCAGGAAAAATCAGAGCTGTCTATGAACATCAAGCTTGTGCAGCATATACTCTTAAGTTGCTGGTGTGTTTGGGGAAGAACACTGGTAAATCTATGATTTGGTTAAGGTTAGCTTCAGTACAAACTTTAGGTAAAAATGAAGGATTTGTTCGCAGGGACACTATCAGCATGAAAAATCAAATATGGAGGTTTTATGGACAAGGCCTGTAGCTCTGATACTCTTCGGGCAGACGTGATGGCTACTAAAAAGAGTGTCTTCCAATAGAAAAATTTCAAATCACATGAGGAAGCTGGTTTGAAAGGTGGGAGAATAATGCATGAAAGCATAAAATTTAGGTTCCATGGGGTATAAGGGAATTTCAAAGGTGGTCTGAGGTGGAAGGTCCCTTTGAGAAAGGCTTTGGATAGCTTGTGACCTTATGTTCAATCCTTCAAAACCAAGGTGGAAATTAGAGATGGCGGAAAGTTGTACCCAAACTGTAGCTGCCGCAGCTCCTTTATTGAAAAGCATAGTTAAAAATTATAATATAGAGGAAATGTGGGCTTGGTAGGGATCAATGTTATTCTGAGAAGCCCATATAGAAAATCTCCTCCATTTGCTAAGGTATAACTTCCTATTAGAGGATTTATGAGAATATATTAAAATATGTGCGTTTCATTTGAAAGGTTATGGAACCTGGCTATGTTGGGAATTGGAGCAGCCAAGCTGTCAATTTTAGGGACTGAAGAGAGGGATGAAGAGTCCCCGACGAATGCGTCAGAAGGTCTGGAACTGGGTCCAGAATCCAAGGGTCTTCCAACAGATGAAGTCGAAGGAAGGGAAACCAAATCTGACGAGGCCAATGAGGGGCTATTAGAATGATGGTCCTTCCCAGGGCTTTTGCTTTCAGCAATACTTTGGGTATCAAGGGAATTGGTAGGGGTGCATAGAGGAGACCTGGAGGCCAATCGTGTACGAGTGCATCCCTTGGGGAATCTCCCATAGGGGGAATCAGGGCAAAGTAGCTTCTGCATTTTGTGTTCATGTGGGAAGCAAAAAGGCTGCTATCTCTTTTTTTGAGGGACCACTCATGAGGCAACAAAATTGCCCTGCTCAGTTTATCTACAATCACGTTGGATTTCCCCAGGATGTGTGTTGCTATCAGAAAGCGCTGCGTGGATGTAGCCGGGTTCCAATTATGTGATCGAACTTCAACAAGTTCGAACCCTATATGGTCGAAACCATATAGTCGAACTTGCAGAAGTTTGAACACATTAAAAAAAAAAAAAACTTAAAAGTAAAATAAACTCTTGCAAGCAGGGGGGCAAGCCCACCCTGCACCCCTCACACCTACAGCTCTTTAAATATACTATCTCCGAGACCGCACTATAGTGCGGAAAGGGAATATTTCCATTTACTGCACTGTAGTGTGATCTCAGAGTTGGTTAGTTCACTGTTGTATGTTTTTTTATTTTTTTTCAGTGTTCGAAGTTTTGAAACTTCGAACAGACAAGTTCAATATTGTCATGTTCGAAGTTTCAAAACTTCAATCACATAATAGGTACCCGATGTAGCCCACTGCCATACTCTTAGGGCCTGACAACAAAGGGGATAGAACCTGGTTACTCCTAGTTTGTTCAAATACCAGACCACTGACATGTTGTCCGTCTGAATCGCAACTGTCCCCAGAGGGAAAGAGTCCTGAAAGTACTGCAATGCCAAAAGTACTGCTCTCATCTCCAGGACATTGATATGCAGATGTGTCTCTTGTTCGTTTCATGTGCCTTGGGCTGTTCTTCCCTGAAAATGCCCCCCCACCCTATCAGGGAAGTGTCTGTGGTCACTGTGGCCGCTGGTGAGGGTAGGATAAAAGGACGACCTATCGTTACTTGAAGAGAGGTCAACCACCACCGAAGATCCTTTTAGCATGTGTTTGTCACAATTATGAGATGAGACATTGGGAGCTCTTGATAAGACCAGTCAGTTCCTATAAACAAATATCCTGTATATTCCATCCAAATATTTTAATAACAATCTTCCCAGTGGAGTTTATATTTTGGAAACAAGGTAGTGATACGTATTCCATACAAATTGAGCTGTATATAGCTGGCTTAACAATTCCAACAGGTGTATGTGCAAGCCTGCACTCCTCTGTGATTCAACTTATTATTGGCTTACATTTCATATCCTTTGATAATTTGCTCTGACAATACAGTTCTTTTGCTAGTTTCCCAAATAAATTTTTTTGTCTCTCAGATCTTGCAACCTATTGTCATGGATCTCCAAAAATTATTATCTGGCCTATGCTCCGACAAGGATGATCTCAAAATTTTTGGTATTGGTACAGACTCTACTGAAAACAATTCGGAATTGATAGATCCAGTTGACGGTTGCGAAAATTCATTTCACAAATTGGGTAAACAAATTAAAATGTTGAGAACAAACATCTGGCATCACAAACTATTCAAGGCATATCAGGTGCAGAATATATCCCCTAGGGGATTGAGATGTAAAATCCAACCATTAGTTGGTATACCAGATGACACTTTGCTCAAGGATTGGCAAATAGCACAACAGGAGGCCGCTATGGCTAGAGTTAACATGCTAGCTTCTTTTTATGAGAGAACTGTACAAGCAAACATTTTGGAAGTAGAAAAAACTTGCAACAACCTTAAGCAGTTTGAAGAGAATACCAATTTCAACACTTGTCTAAGCAAATTATCCAAAGAGATATCCACTTTGGAAAACAATCTCAAAAGCAAAAAATTGCATAAATTTGCCCGAGACAAGGAGGATTATGAGAAGGGCAGAAAATTTGAATCACAGAGGAGTGTCAGGTTTGCTCAGGGCACTAAAAATGCTTCTTTTGTATGCAAGAAGAGACCTAGGTCCATTTTGAAAAAGACAGGATTAGGCTATATTACTTCTGGTGAAGAATCCTCTACTATTGACACAGATACAGTAAGCATTGGTGATTCTCCTAATGCCAAAAGGGGCAGAACAACTGAGGTCCCTTTAGGGGCAGAAAACATCGGGCAGGCAGGAAACATAGGGGTCACAAGCTTAGAAGAACTTTTCATGTCAATAGTGAAATGAATGAACCATGCACTAATGTTCTGAATATCTCAAAACATGTTTTATCTGAAGATCAATACTCCTTACTTAATAAAGGCCTTGGTTTTATTCCCGGTTTCTTTATTGATGAAAGTTCACTAGTATCTGACACCATAGAGTTTTGTAGAAAGATTAATCTTAAACTTTTTTTCAAACAACAGGATAATAGTAATGATACTCAAAGATCATCTGATTTTAGATTTCATAAATCCACATTCAATCCTCCGATGGACAAACATGTATCTGTCTTCCAGCAAGCAGTCATTAAGGACATACACTTCCATTTCAGTCCTGAAAACAAAATTAGGCATAATCTTTCTAAAAAAGAACAAATAGCTCTTACACAACTCAAGAACAACACAGATGTTGTCATCATTCCTATTGAATGTGGTGGTTATGGACACCGATGACTATCATGATGAAGGCTATAGACAACTATCGAACCATCATCATTACATGAAAATGGATATTGATCCCACACCCAGTTTTCAACTGGAAATCAACAGGTTCCTTGAACAAGCGGTGGAAGCTGGGATAATTTCAGACAAAACCAAAACTCATCTGATGGTTCAAGATCCTGCCAAACAATACCTTTACTTACTACCTAAAATTCACAAATCCATTCATCAGCCACCTGGTAGACCGATTGTATCCAGCATCGGTTCACTTACTGAACCCCTATCTGTTTATCTCACTGAAAAATTTAAACCACTGTTATCACATATTCGAGCAAGAATCCAGGATACTACTGAATTTCTGCAGATTGTCTCAGAATCTCAATTGGATCCGGAATGGTTTATGTGTACCCTTGATGTAACATCTCTATATACCAGTATTCCACACTGGGCAGGTTTAATGGCATTAGAGTTCTGGTTAAATAAAACCAATATGTATCCTCCCGGTATGAATACACTTATTGTATGTATGGCTGAACACATTCTAACTAAAAACGTGTTCTATTTTGAACAAGAATGTTATTGGCAACTTCAGGGCACGGCAATGGGTGCATCATTTGTACCCATCTATGCAGATCTTTTCATGGGTTATATTGAAGAACATATTATTTATGACCCAATGCATAACATCTACCTACCGGAAATTGATATATGGAGAAGATACCTGGACGACTGCTGGCTGGTTTGGAAGGGAGGTAATGAATACCTCCATGAATTTATTGAGCATCTCAATGGGAACATCTGGGGTATTGAATTCACTATGGAACATCATCAGAATGAAATTAATTTTTTGGATGTCCATCTTATCAGACAATCAGATAATACATTAAAAACTTCTGTCCACAGAAAATTCCCACAATACAATACTCTATTGCATGCAGAAAGTTTTCATCCCAAACATATCATCAAAAATATACCAAAATCCCAATTTTTGCGGATTAAAAGGATTTGTTCTTCTAAGGATGATCTTACCAGACATCAGGCTGATTTAACCAACAGATTTTTGTCCAGGGGTTATTCTCCACAGATCATCAATTCTGCAGCCAATTCTTGTATTAATAAACCGAGGGATTCTCTTTTACAATACAAATCAAGTCAGAGAGAAAAAGGTTCTGATCTATGCAGATTTGTCACCACCTATGGCAGGAATAGTAGGAACTTGATTAGTATCATCAACAACCATTGGAATATACTCAACTCGCACCCCCTTTTGGAAGACTATTTAGGGGATAGATGCTACTTTTCATACAGGAAGGGCAAAACGCTCGGATATTTATTCTCACATTACAAAAGAACTAATTCTAAGGATGATAATCTGACACAAAGGACACTTACTGGGGATAAATTAACGGGCATTTTCCCTTGTGGGCATTGCAGTTTTTGTAGTTATATTTTTAAAACTACCAGCTTCACCAGTAAAAACACCGGACAAATGTATAATATTGAATTTTTTGGAAACTGCAGTTCCGATTGGATAATATATCTCGCTACATGTACATGTCAAGCCTTTTATGTTGGTCAAACTTCAAGACAGTTCCGTATTAGGATCTCTGAACATCTGGGGGATATCAGGAACAAAAGATTAACAAATGCATTATACAGACACACCACCAAACATTCCACTGCCAAATTCTCATTCACCATTATTGACGGCATCATTGGTAATCGATCATTTAAAGCAGGGTGGCATGACATTCTAAACAAAAAAGAAAGGAGATGGATTATCAAACTTGGGGGGCTTTTCCCCCCCGGGATTGAATGACAAGTTATGATTTATATTTTTCCAAGCATTTTCCAGTCATTATTTATTTGTAACATTGTCATGTATGCATTTTTATTTTTCATTTTCCTAATCTTAGTATGCATATTATGATGCTTCTTCTTGGTATATTAATCAATTTATTCTTCATTTTCAGGTATTCATATATAACCAGTCACATTTTATTTTACTTTGTTTGTACTTATGAACACAAATGAGACATAAGTAGCTTTTTCATACCAATAAGTCATTTCCTAATCAATAATCTTTTTGTTATCTATAATAATTTTGTTTATATTAACCATTTTTTGGATTTTTGACTACAGGAAATGATGTCATCATATTCATTTACTGAGGCTATATAAGATGATGATTTTCAGACTCTACAGAATGTACTACTGAAGAAAGCTTAGTGCTGAAACCGGTCTAGTTTCAGTTTTCTAATAAAGAAATACTATTCAGATCCTCCTGGGTGCTGGCTTTTTTTTTTTTTTTTTTTTTTTTTTTTTCTGTTTGGATCAACCTTGCTTGCTTGCCTGGCACCGGCCTAACCTGCTAGCTTCTTCTCCACATACTACAGTGAGTGAATAGCAGCCGTTGTAGAATCCGCATGTGCATGCGACCCAACAGTATCGCTATTATTGCAGGTGCTGTCATGTCTAACAACTTTAGCACTTCTGATGCTGGAGCCTTATTTTTGGATATGATGTTCTGGACTTGCTGACGAAGTAGCAAAACTCTTTCTGCTGGAAGTTTTAAAGTGGTGGTGGTGTCCAATTCTGCTCCGATAAAAACAATATGTTGCGATGGCGACAAGCCAAATTTTTCTGAATTTATGGTAATGGCCAGATGATTTCAAAGAGTAAGAGTGGTGTCCCTGGCTTGTATTAGCTGATACCTGGTGGTGGCGGTGAGGAGCCAATCATCTAAGTACGGAAACACCTGGAATCCTAAACGCCTCAGGTGAGCCATGACCACTGCCATACATGTGGTGAACACTCTGGGGGCTGTAGTGAGACCAAAGGGCAGGGCTCAAAACTGGTAATGATTGGCTCCCAGATGGAAGCGCAGATGATCCCTGGATGGTATGGCCATTTTTATATGGTAGTACGCATCCTGGAGATCTATCGAGCACATCCAATTGTCTTTCCCTAAGAAGGGAAGTATCGACTGAAGCGTGACCATCCGGAACTTTTCTTTCTTGACAGATCTGTTTATTCTTCTAAGGTCCAAAATGGACAAAAAAGAATCTTGAGAAAGTTTCAGATCCTGTCTGGTCTGCTGGGACTGGTTGGATGACTCTTTTTCTTAGCAACATTTGGACCTCTGCTGTTGCTTGTTCCCTTTAACTGGGTGGAATGTCTGGAATTTTTGTTGTCAATGGAGAGGGAGTGGCGAAGGGAATGAAATATCCTCTGGAAACTATACTTTGTACCCAGTTGTCTTTTGTTATTTTGATCCAGGTGTCTGGATACAAAGATAAGCGACCCCCAACTGCCTCAAGAGGAGGACATTCTGGCCTCCTTTCAGGAGCACTGGTAGGGCTTCCCAAAGAACTGGTCTCTGCTGCCTTGGTTTTGCAGACCCCATCTGCCACGAGGGGAGCATCTTCCATTATGCCCTCTCCTCTGCCCCTGGAGGGGGGGGGGTTCACCTCGTGTGTCCAGAAAGGCTCCATGGGCTTTTCGGAACCACATCTTTCCTCCCTTTTGACCCTTGGGTTTAGGGTCTAGTAGGGATGGAAAAACATAATTCGACGGCAGACAGTGTCTTTCCTTCCTGCTCACACCTGGTCAAAGTTTCCTTAACTTTGGGCCCGAAAAGTGACGAGCCATCAAAAGGGGTGTTGACAAAGGACGACTTAAAGAGCTCTGCGAATTAACACAAGCGCATCCAGGAGTGCCTCCTGAGAGCAATTCCTGAACCAAGTGCCCTACTCATTCCATCAGCTGCATATGAAATGAGATGCATGGATGAGTTCACTATGGAACTGAGGGTAGCAAGCTGGGCGGCGACTTTGTCTGAAGTTCCTGCAGTTACCGTACCCTGAAGAGTATGTCCAAGCTCTTTTAGGAGGTCTCTTTGCAATCTCGTAAAATGTGTGAGATAGTTCAGTGAATGCATAGCAAAAGTCGTTGAACTGTACATGCGCTTCCCGTATCTATGCCTGATCCTAGAGTCTCTGTTAGGAGGATGGATAGAGAAAGAAGTTTCTGACATTTCCTTTTTGGTGGCTGACGCCACCACCATGGCATCAACTGGCACTCCCTTAGTGAGAAAGGACTTATCCTGAGGGGCAGAAATAAATTTATTGGGCCTCCTAGGGACAGGCTCCATGGTGTCCGCAGACTCCCACGCCCTTCATGAGACCAGCTCCATGAATTCATCGAAGGGCAGAGACACCCAAGACGTGGAGGGTTGAGACCCGAAAGCCTTCAGGAGAACCAACTCATCTTCAGTAGGGTTGGTGGACTTCCAGCCACCCCCTCTGTTTAAGGAGTTCTAATATCTCTGCAAATGAGATATCTTCAGAGGGGGACCATGGGGACCCTTCTGATTCATCTAAGTTGGTATCAGACATGAGAGATTCCTGCAAGGAGTCTAGGTGCTTCCTCTTGCAAATTCTTTTCCTGGGAACCTCATCAGTGGGAACTTCTGGTGAGGTCTCGGAAGAGCAGGGGCCACCCAGTGGGGCTTCCTGAGGCTCAGGGTCTCTATGATTCAAAGTGATCTGTGAGGCAGAAGTGGACACAGGCACTTTTGGGGAGGAGGTAGTTGGACCTGAAGTTGTGGATGTCTTGGTGGACATCACTCTTCTCATGGCTTCAAAGGCACCTCTGCTACGATGAGAAGGGACCGCTGGATCCAAACAAACAACCGATCCCCTCGGCACCGGAACAGTGGGCTCTGAACCAGAGGTAGGAGCTGAACTCATCCAAGCCGAGGCCCCGAGAGGCAAAGTCAGAACTGACAGGTCAGTCCGACTATCCTCCCCAGACCCGACCAGAGAGTGTCAGCTCCTCGACTCCTCGATAGGCACTGATGTAGACGGAACTGATGACAGTGGAGCAGGTGTCGGCTATAAAGGCTCAACAATCATCAGGTCCAACTCCTCTGACTCCGAAGGACCTTTATGGCTCGGAGGAGGAAAAGAAGTTGATGGCATAACAGTCTTTGGTTCTGAAACCACTTGGATTGGAGCCGATAAAAATTTAGCAAATGCCGGTGCCTGTAACAACTTCTACACCATACGATCCACATCCAAATCGGATAGGCTGATCGAGGACCAAGAAGAATGAATGGAGGTTGGTACCGCCTGGAGTGTGGGAGACTTTAATACTTTGGATACTGGTTCCAGGACTGGGGACCGGCTCCGAAAAGACAAGACGCTTGGCTCCAAAGGCTGTGGAGCCGACATCTATGTTTTTTTTTATTTTGTCACATCAGTGGAAGAAGCCTTAGAAGACTTTGAAGACTTGGGGGGACTGGCTAGATCTATCCTGGTCACTCAAAGTTCCTGAAAAGAAGATTTCAGAAGTCCTCTATCAATGAGTTTTCTTTTTCTCTCATGTAAAGCTCTGCTAGAAAAAGAATGGCAAATGGAGCAGCTCTCTTACAAGTGCAAGGCTCCGAGACAGTAAACACAATTTATGTGACTATTTGTCACTGACACCTTTTGTCCACACTTTAGACATTTCTTAAACCCAGACATGGGACGTTTATCCTTTTCTTGGTCAGCCATGTTAAATGCTACAGTACCAAAAAATATCAAACTATACACCAACAAACTGCAGTATCAGAGACGAATGCACACACAGAAACTTTAGCAATCTCAAAGTACAAAAATTAGCCCTTAAACAAAGCAAATGGGCTGAAAAGGTATAAATGTAGTTTCACTATATCTATAACTATCTAAATACACACACAGACACACACACACACACACACACACACACACACACACACACACACACACACACACACACACACACACACACACACACACACACACTCTGTTGAACGTTTATATAAGCTTATTAAACTCTAGAAAGCTATATAACACTAGGCTAATATTTTTTTTAAAAGGCACACCAAAGGGGGAAGGGAATACTAAAGGCCTATAAAAAAACAAAGGTCAAAGGAATAAGAACTATCAACTATCAAGCTATTAATATCTAAGGTTATAACTAAGAATAACTATCACTAACTATGAAAATGTAAGACAAATGTTTTGAAATTTTATAGAAAAAAGCTATACTGCCCCGAGCTGTGCTAGGAAACCTCTGATGTGTTGCAGCGGCAAACTAGATCTGGGGTAACTCTAGGTGCATCATGGGATGGGGACTTGGCCTCGAGCTGTCTGAACACCTCAAGCTTTGTACTAGACCGACTCAGAGCCAAAGATCGGCTCCTAACCCATCTGTAAGAATGAACGGCGAGATAGAACAACCTCACATCTAAAGTTACAGCTGCTGGATCATGTCCGAGATGAGTGTACAAAAATTTGAAAGACTGAGGAACTTTGTACATTATGTTTGCTTTCTCAGGAGCAGCAGTGTGACTGTCAGTTAAACCACACATCCACCACTGCTGCACTGGGGGATGGGTGAAGGTACTGTGAATTCCAGTTGTAACAACTCAGTGTACTTTCTGAGGGACTGAAAAAACGCAGTGCTCTCCTACTGAAAACACTGGCACATTCTGTCTCAGATAAAGTGAATCTGTCAAAGGGAGAATCAGACACTATATTCTTCTCAGTGTCTGAATCAGAAAACACAGAATAAAAAACTGTATATATCCCTTCACATTCTCCCACAGGTTCAACTTCCTAAAACTCTTCAGGGAAAGAGGTATCCCTTTTTATTTTACCAGAAACCACCTTATAAGAAGGATCACTAGCCTGTTCAAGACCCTGTGCTAATAAATTACTCCTATCCAGTGAAATTAACACAGGAAAAGTATAGTTTTCTGTCATTTTTTGACAGGAAAGTTGGGGCAAACAGACATAGCATTGCCAGCAACAGCTTCGCCGGGGATGGGCAGAACATGCTGAGTAAGCAAAGGCACATTCCCTGTACTTTCTCCCATGACACACAAGAGTGGCTTTCCCTTGCCCATTGACGAGACCCCAACAACCATAGAGGACATGGCTAACCACCGGTCCATGGTAGCGATATGGACAATACCAGAGGGATCTGAGGAAAAAGATGAGTGGTCTGAGGAATCAGTTTTGGCCACAGCAGAGTCACCCCACCTGCAGCTGAAGCAAATTACTGGCCTGCTGTGGTGGCAAAAGTTGTTTAAGTAACTGTTTCTTTTTGTGGTTGGAAAAAGGTTTAACTGATGGACTGGTAGTTTATTCTATGGTCAAGTCGAAAATGGTATTGTTTCCCAGGGATGAAATGCTACCCACTTCCTCATGCAGATAGAAATATTACCAGAGGATAGTTTTAAGCATTACTAGAAACATGTCTTCGGAATGTAATATCAATGAAAATATAAAAGAGCTGGCTGTCAGAGTTCATGAAAGGGGGTATAAACATTCACTGTTAAGTAAGAATGGAAACAAAGAAGAATACAAAGAGAAGAACAGTGGCTTCCCATGTTAAAGGCACAATTTAATAACAGAACACAGTACACTGTAGAGAGTACTATGTTTCCAGACACAGAGTGCTTAACAGACAAGAGAAAAACTTATTAGAGATAACTGGAAAGTACAGATGCCACAGCAGTGAATGCAAGCATTCCACGTTTTTGTATGGATGCGCAGGCAATACCAAAGAAATTATTATGCCAGCAATTAAACAATGTTGGAGTATGGGAACACCTAAAGGAACCAATAAATGATTTAAGTGTACTACATACCAGTTTATGAACATTACTAACAGATCTGTACGCCTGAATAATAGGTTCATAGGTTCATAGGTGTGTACTAGGCTAATGGCCCTGGAACCTTTACAAGCCTAGCCCATAGGATTACCCTGGCATCGTGCCATCCAACATTAGTTCCTAGTGCTTCTGTTGATTAGAGCCACTGGAGTGATCCCTGGGGTGAATTTTCTATTTCTCATCCACTCATCAAGATTTCTCTTGAAGAGGGTCAGCGAGGTGCTCTGCTTGACACGTATGGGAAGTCTGTTCCATAGCATGGGCAGTCTCTGGGTTATGAATCTGTCCCTCCAGCATGTTCTGTTGATTGTGGTAATGAGGTTGAGGTCTCTGGAGTGTGTGGTGTGGAGGGATTGGGATTTCTTTAGATGTAGCATTTCTAACACAGCTGGGTCAGACATGGCTTTGTAAGTCAAGCCGAGATCACCTCTAAGTAGGCGATATGAGACAGAGAATAGTTGGAATTTTTTGAGTCTGTCCATATAGGACAAGTGTTTAAGGCCTAGGATCCTCTTTGTGAGGTACTTTTGTGGCTTCTCTAGTTGTTGCAGGTGTCTAGTGAGATACATGCCAAATGGGGCATTGTACTCAGTGACTGGCCTAATGAGGGAAGAGTAGAGGAAGAGAATGACCTTTTTCTTCCTGGATGCAAAACCCTTAGTAATGAGATGAGCCACAAAGGAGGACTTTCTGACCACAGTGGCAATGTGGTGGTTAAAAGAGAGGTTGCTCTCAACCTGTGTTCCCAGATCTCTTATAACGCCTTCTGTGTTCAGTGGATTACAATCAATGTGGTAATTCAAGGGAACCAGGTTTTTCCCAAAGGGGATAAAGCCACATTTTTTGGCATTGAGCTTAAGGCCATGGTTCTGACACCAGTCATTGGTCTCATTGAGGCCTTTCTGTAGGATGTCAACATCACTTGGGGAGTTAATAATAGCTCCCAAGTTGCAATCATCTGCGAACTTTGTCAGCCAGAGTCCCTTTATGTTGGCCTGGACTTCAGAACAGTAGATACCAAAGAGGAGAGGACCCAGGACCGGACCCTGTGGGACTACACTTGTGCCTGGTTGGTAGTCTGACTTGGAGTCAGCTACTTTCACACTGTGGGTTCTATCAGTGAGCCAGTTTGCAACCCACCTAGTGATATACAGGTTGATGCCTAGCTTAGTAAATTTTTATATGATTCCTGAGTGGGGAATGGTATCAAAGGCCTAGGCCAGATCAAGGTAGGATGTATGAACCACCTTACCTTCATCCACAGCTCTGGTGATGGACTCAAAGAAGTCAACCAAGTTGAGCAGGCATGATCTACCCTTCACAAAACCAAACTGTGGAGGATCCAGAGTTTGGAGATTCCCTATAACCTTGTTTATTAGGTCCATGATGATGTGTTCCATAGCTCTGCATATCAGACTCATCAGGCTAATGGGGCAATTGTTCCCAGGGTCTGTAGTTGCTCCTCCTTTGTGGAGAGGGATGACTGTAGCAGTCCGCCATTCGGTAGGGACAAAGCCTGAAGTGAGGTTGTGATTGAACAGGGCACACAGGTGAGGTGCCAGTTCACTCTGTAGTTCATGTAGAACACAGCCAGGGATACTATTAGGTCCCATAGAAGCTGTATTCTTGGCCTTGGACAGTGCTGTTTTAACCTGTGCAGCAATAATACCGGGTGCCTGGCAATCTACTGGTATTTTGATTGGTCCTTGGGGGGGGGGGGGTAAAGTTAGCACTGAATCTGTCCGCCAGTATATTTTCAATATTTGTTGGCTCAGTATAGGAGGTACCATTGTGCAGTAGCTCAGAGCAAATCTGGGCATTGCCATGGAGATTCTTTACATAACTATAACAGGCCTTGTGGTTGTCTTTACTATCTGCTGCAATTCTGTTTTCATAGCTAGCTTTAGAGGATTTAATGAGGGATCTCAACCTTTTGCTGAGGCTGATAAGGAAGATTTTCCAGTATTGGGACTTCACCTTATTCCGCATCAGTTTCCTCCTTCTTTTGTAGAGTTTGTTTATGGCAGGGGACCACCAGATTGGCTTCCTTTTTTTTTGAGGAGAGTGTCTTAGTTCTATTGGGTATGGCAAGATCCACGCATTTGTGTTCGTTTTTGTACAGTGCATTGGTGTATGACTTGGCAGTCATGCAACTATTCTCCATTTGCATGGGTGCCGGAAAGTTAGCCACCTATGTTTTTAGGAGCTCAAAGTAAGCTTTGGAGAAGTTTTTCATGGTGGTTACCTTTGTTGGGGGGGGGTGTAGATTTCCAAGGTGATTAGCTTGTTATCGGATCTAACCAGTGAGGAGTTGACTATTGTTGTAGAGCAATGGTTACCCATGTTAGTAATGACCAGGTCAAGGATGTTGTTACCTCTATTGGGGGTAAGAATGAGCTGGTCCAGGGCATTGGAATTAATGAATTCCAGAAAGCGTTGGGCAAGTGTATTGGTACATGAGTAGTTTTCCCAGTTAATGGAGGGGTAGTTGAAGTTGCCCAGTATGAGAGTGTTAGGTTGGACCCTAACATTCTCCAGGGTGTTTAGGAATGTGGAGTGTGAATTCTGGGACATGGTTGGGGACCTATAGCAGGCTACGACCTGAATTGCAGTCTTACCCAATGTTAGCTGCACCTGAAGTATCTCAGATGCATTATGTTGGGCTACCAGTATGGAGGTGTGCGCATCCTTTATGAATATGGAAACACCACCACCTTTGGAGCTTCGGTCCAAGTTCTGGGGCCGAAAGGTGTAGAATGCGTTGTAGTCTTGTAGTGCAGGGGTGCTTTCTACTGCCTTGAACCAGATCTCTGTTACAGCACAAATGTCGATGTTCTCCATTTTAAGGAGTCCTTCAAGCAAGTGCATTTTGAGATTTAGACTTCTAGCATTGAGCAGCATGACCATCAAATTGCATTTGTTTGTAGCTGTTATGGTGGTAATTTGGTCTTTGGAACACCGTCCAAAAAAGACACTATAGGGGTGGCAAGAGCCTTGGCCAGTATCCGGAAGCTCAGGGATGACAGAAGCAGGCCATCTCTGGCAAAGCATCGAGGTCTGTCAATCATGTCATCCCAGGCAGACAGATACTGGATCCCCTTATAATGATACCAGAAACTTAGCCAATTGTTGAAATCAATCATTTTCTGCTTGTACTGTGGTATCATTCTGGGTGATGGTAGGATGCTGCTCAGGGCTAGATTCATACCCGCCTGGGCTACATAATCAGGGAGCTCCTCCATGTCTCTTTTTATGTAGTCCAGGGAGGTACGTCTCAGATCATTCACACCCACATGTACAATTACATAGTCATATTTGTACCTGTTGTTGAGGGACATGAGTGTATATGTTATGTGGTGGATCCTGGCGCCTGACAGGCAGCTGACTGTTACTTTCTTCTTATTCAACCTAGTGAGTGGGACATCAGTGTTCCTCACTATCGAGTCACCTATGACTAGTGTGTCGGGCATGCTGTTTTGCCTCAGTGGCTTTGGTTGAGTGGCACACTTTTTAGGAGAGTTATGTGTCTCGTGATTAGCGTTGTGTTGTGGTGGTGGAGTGCGTTTCTGCCTTGGAGGTCTCTGCTGTTTGGTTAGATTTTTATTGAGAGCCTCCGCGAAGGTGGGTGTGCGGTTTGTGTTTTTATGTGAAGGCAATGCTGGTATGTGTTCTGGAGGGCTATGTGTTCCATGTGGTGTGGTGGAAGTGTTGACCTTCTCCTCTTGGCTGGAGAGTGCATGGCTTCCAATCTGGATATATAAGTGCATCTCTCACAAGTCTGAGTGTTGGGGGTAAGAGGAGAGGGTTGTCAGTGTACATGAGGTAGTTGCTACATTGTCTCAGGATGCTCAAGTTCACCAGGTTAATAGGAGAAAGCACACAGAATTGAGCTTTAGACATGCCTGGAGGGGTGGGCATTAATAAGTACTGGAGCTGTTTCCTTGTAGAACGTTTAGTGCTGGTAGCACTTTTGTGTACTACAATAATTGCTACAAAAAGTCTGGTAAAGTGCTAAACTAACAAGAAAAATTGAAGAGCAGACTTTGACACTGCTCAGAAGCTTACAAACAGTCCTGGATACAGCAAATCTGTATCTGGACTAGATTAGTTACAGGAAAGGTAGGAAATAAGTGCAGATGTGGGCTTTTAAACCAGAAAGTTGAAAGAGATGGAAAAACTGCCCAAATGGTCAATAAACTACAATTTCTGGGCCAAAAACCACTCCTCTTGTGGTAGATAGGCTACCTAGTACTTATCACTCCCACTGATAAGCTAGAAGACTTCCCACCAACACAGAAAGGCTTGGGGGGCTCCGAAGCTTACAAACAGTCCTGGATACAGGAAATATGTACCTGGACTAGACTAGTTACAGGAAACACAGGGAACAAGTGCAAAAATGGGCATTTAAACCAGAAAGTTGAAAGAGCTGGAAAAACTGCCCAAACAGCCAATAAACTACAATTTCTGGGCCAGAAACCACTCCTCTTGTGGTAGATAGGCTACCTAGTGCTTACCACTCCCACTGATAAGCTAGAAGGCTTCCCTCCAATACAGAAAGGCTTGGGGGGGGGCTCAGAAGTTTACCAATAGTCCTAGATACAGCAACTCTGTATCTGGACTAGACTAGTTATAGGAAAGGCGGGAAACAAGCGCAAACGCAGTCTTTTGAACCAGAAAGTTGAAAGAGATGGAAAACTACCCAAACGGGCAATAAACTACAATTTCTGGGCCAGAAACCACTCCTCTTGTGGTAGATAAGCTACCTAGTGCTTACCACTCCCACTGATAAGCTAGAAGGCTTACCTACAACACAGAAAGGCTTGGGGGGGCTCAGAAGCTTACCAACAGTCCTGAATACAGCAAATCTGTGTTTGGACTAGACTAGTTACAGGAAAGGCAGGAAACAAATGCAAATACGGGCTTTTAAACCAGAAAGTTGAAAGAGATGGAAAAACTGCCCAAATGGTCAATAAACTACAATTCCTGGGCCAAACAACACTCCTCTTGTGGTAGATCGGCTACCTAGTACTTACCACTCCCACTGATAAGCTAGAAGGCTTCCCTACAACACAGAAAGGCTTGGGGTCTCAGAAGCTTACCAACAGTCCTGGATACAGCAAGTCTGTATCTGGACTAGACTAGTTACAGGAAAGGCAGGAAACAAGCTTAGAATTTTTTTTTACAGAAAAACAGCTAAAACAGCAGTAAATAAAATTCAAATGCAGTAAAGGCTAGCACGCTTGAGTGTGTAGAGATATTACGGCAAATACAGTTTAAATAAATGCAATTAAATTAACAAATGACTAAAAACAAGTGCAAAAGGCAGTAAATTAGAAGTCTACTAACATGCAGTGATAAGTGCAGAGTAAGAATAACTGAACAGATAGGACGCAGAACAGCAAACTAAGACAGTTACAGTAAGAACAGCTGAATAAAGTATATATATATATATATATATATATATATATATATATATATAATTTTTTTTTTTTTTTTTTTTTGTTGAGGGAGAGAACAGAGCGGGATTAAGAGGCTATAGGTGTTTTCCTTCCCAAATGCTCTCTTTGTACACAGTAGATACAGCTGATGAGATGGGACTAGTAGGAGTGCCTGAAATCAGAATATGATCTCACTGCACTCAGTTGAGTGAGCAATTGAGATGGGCCGAGAAGGAGTATCCAAATACAAATTTACAAGAGGGGTGGGCAATTTCAAAGCCACCGAGATTAACACTAAAACAGGAATTAACTGTAGAGACACAGAGCTCACAGTATTCAATTCAATTAATATTCAGTGAAAAAAATAAAATAAAATGCAGTACTATATGAAAAAGTGCAGATAAAAGTGTACTTAAATTTGCTTATACGTCCAGTTGACTGCAGATAGATCTTAGCCAGCCAAATCTCAGATATTTTAACAGAAATAACACAAGATGTAACACTTATAGGGCAAGACAAACCCGCTAGGCTAGGAGTTAAACATAGAATATCAATTAAATGAAACTACCCCCCCATGCTACCAATGGCTACACTTCTAACAAGCTCTCTGTAGAGACAAAGAGCCCACAATATTCAAATTGATTAATTGTTGTGTCTTTCGGCTTATCCTGGTTAGGGGTCGCCACAGCGGAACTCCGGTCAGCTAATGTTTGGTAGTGGATTTTTACGTGCCGAGTTACCAGCCCTGACGCACAACCTTCAACGAAGGCATGCCCATTCACGCATGCCTCCACACAGAAGACGCTCTAGCTGAGAATCGAATGGGACAACGTCTTGAAAAAATAAAATAAAATGCAGTACTATATGAAAAAGTGCAGATAAAAGTGTACTTAAATTCGCTTATACGTCCAGATGATTGCAGGTAGATCTTAGCCAGCCAAAGCTCAGATATTTTAGCATGTGTTTGCTAAAACTGAATAATAAATTCCTTGCAGAAATGTTAAGTTGACTGTTTACTCTTCTGTACATCTTCTTTTTTTGTGGAGGATAAATAAAGAAGTTATGTACTCACCATAACGTTCCATGTGAGTTGTTCATCTCGCCTTCATTCTTACAGATGGGTTTGGAGCCAGTCCTCAGCTCCAAGTTGGCCTACTACAAAGCTCGAGGTCTTCAGACAGCTCGAGGCCATGTTCCTATCCCATGATGCACCTTGAGTTACCTCACATCTTGTTTTCTGCCTCTAATAATACCATATGCCATTCTATCACTTTTTTTAGGTAAAAAACATAGAAAGGCAAAGCAACCAGAATAAGACTAGTACCTTGATCCTCGAAAAACCCTGGAGGGGGAGGAAGGTGGGAAGTAAGAATGAAGGCAAGATTAACAACTCACATGGAACATTATGGCAAGTACATAAATTCTTTATGTGAAATTGTTCTATCTCGTCATTCATTCTTACAGAAGGGTAGAGTCCCAAGCACCATCTTTCATGGGTGGCTCAAGGGAGTATGTTTTTCCGGACACTAGAACCAAAGGAGGCCCTGTCCCTGGAGGAAGGCGGCCCTATCAACTTTGTAATGAGTGATAAAGGTATGAGGTTTTGACCAAGTGGCTGCTGCACAAATATTGTCTATAGGAAGCCTAGCAGAAAAATCAGAAGATGTGGACACTGCTCTGGTAGAATGAGCCTTAATTTTGTGTTGTAGAGGTAATTTAACCAACCAACACCAGAAACCGACTGTAGAAGGAAAAAGGCTAGCTGGTAAAATATAGTAACTTCTGCACAGCTCGAACAGAGTATAACAACCGTATAGCCAACACTAGTGTTCCACCAAAATTCAGGCTAAATCCACTCGTAATGATAAAAACGAATCTTTTATTGAAAATAAGGTTTAGCGCTTTCATCTGTTAAAAATCAGACTTCCTCAGAACCAAAATGGAGTACTTCCAGTTCACATTTAAATAACCTTTTTGGCGCCAAAAAATCAAAAGGAAATGGAGCTCTTAAAGAGACATAGTCATAATAACTCCATATATACATACTACTATGCTAAAAACAGCTAAGCATTTCAACAGATCCAGTGTGCTGATATAAAAATGACAATATAAATATAGTGACAATATAAATAAATAAAAATAATTATGGTAAATAAAATAAAATACACTCTGCACGTACTAACTTCATCTTAAAACATACTCCAAATATATGTAATAATGAAATGGTAAAACTTGCATGACTAGTGCTCATAAATTGTAACAAGTCAGCAAGAATCAAAATACAAAATATAATAGCAACATCCATGATATATCTATGCCATGATTAAAAATGGTTTAATACTTATATTTTCATTTATGCCAGGTGACCTAATGGCATCTGTCAAAATTTGCCACTTACTTTCTTTCATGGCTAAAAGTGCTTTCCAATTTCCCCCATAAGTAAATACTTCTACGTGGTCTATAATGGCAAATTTAAAACCATGTGATTCACCATATATGGATATGTGTTTATAAAGTGCATTGTTATTGTCTTTAATCTTTATCTCATAAATATGTTCATATACTCGTTTCCTAAGGGCTCTCTCTGTTTTGCCTATATAGAATGCGCTGCAGGCATAACATGTAGCAATATATACGACTTGTTTAGTGCTACAATTTCCTGCTTTGCATTTAATGTTAGTCTTGTTGATATCTCCTAACTTAATATTGCCTACCTCATTTATGGCATAACATTGTTTGTAGGTACCGCATTTTCTAGTTCCCATCGAAGGCTTTGTATTATGTACAGTTTTTTGTTTAGGAGCTTTCTCCAATAGTTTTTTAATGTTGGGTGCTGTTTTATATACAAAGCTCGGATAATTGCCCAAAACGGAAGCTGTATCATCATTTACTGTTATTAAGTTCCAGTGCTGTCTTAAAATATCTCTAATATATTTCGTGTAAGGAGTATACATCAAGACGCAAACTCGATTACAACACATACCTACATCGTCATATCCCTTCTTTTTATTATGAATCTTCATAAAATCTAATGACTTGCCCAATAAAGGTGGAAATTTTTTACCCCATTCATTCTTCACATAGTTGGAAACTTGTGATAATAGGGCTGAGGGGTATCCTCGATTACTAAACATATTACTTATTCGGTCAACTTCCCTATTCATAATTTCTCTAGTAGATGACATACGAGCTGCCCTAATACATTGTCCTTTGTAAACATTTCTGAATATATGGGGAGGATGATAACTATTAAATTCAATATAGTCATTTGAAAAGGTTTCCTTCCTCTGTATTTGTGAAATAAATCCCTTATCAGAATAGCTGATATATGTGTCCAAATATGCTATGCCACTCTCACTGATGTTGTGGGTGAACTTTAAAAAATTCGTTGTACCATTAATAAATTCCATAAAAGAATTAATCTCATCTTTTGAACCCTTCCATAAGATGAATAAATCATCCAAATATCGTGTCTAATATGCTATATTGGAATAAAATTGGCTCTTGAACACATATTCTGTTTCCCATTCCAACATGACTAGATTGGCAAAAACGGGGGCACAAGTGGCCCCCATAGCCACACCTTTGCATTGCCTAAAATATTCACCTTGAAAATGTATATAATTATGGTCCAAAACTAGTCCCATAATATCTACCATAAGGCATATGCAGTCCCAGTCCATGTTTGAAAACTTTCTCAGACTATTACTGAAATACTCTAAACCTATATCCTTAGGGATATATGAAAAAAGATCCCCTACGTCTATGGTGATGAAAATGAGATCCTTATTCCATATGTCTGATGTAAGCTGACTAAGAAATGTCCAAGAATCCTTTATTAAGTGAGTAATTTTTTCATAAATAGGCTTAACCCATCTATCAATGGCAACTCCTAAAGGATATGTTTTGGATCTTGAACCAGAAACTATAGGCCTAAAAGGAGGCTGGGTGATACACTTGTGTACTTTGGGAATTCCTATAATAGTAGCCAAAGTCGGATATTCAACTTTTAAATATTGGTAGATCTCACTAGTAATTCTATGATCAATAAACTATTCTTCTAATGTTAGATCAATTCTTTTGTAACCAATATTAATCTCATTTAACGATACTACTTCATAATTATTTGATGAATACAAAATATTATGCATTTCATTAGCATAATCAAATGTATTAAATATCACAATTCCGCCCCCTTTTTCTGGTTTCATTAATCTAATATCCTTATTGCTAATAAATTGATTTAAGCATTGTCGTTCTACTTCATTCAAATTGTCCTCAATATCTAGCTTATAACTACTGTTGGTCTTAAGATTTTTCTTAAATTTATAATTATCATGACACACCATCTTCTCATAATTGCCCACTTGATTATTTGATATGGGTATATACGTACTTTTCTTTTTTAATCCAAGATGTTCAGTCGGTCCTTGTTGCGTGTTATGTTCTCTAAACTGCATAGCTAAATTGAGTCTTCGACAAAATAATTTGACTTCTTTAATAATATCCACAAGTTGGAAACCCGTAGATGGAATAAATTTCATGCCTTTACTGAACAATGTAAAAAATTCTGGTGTAATATTCATATCAGTATAATTAAACACCTTAAACCCATTGTAAGTATGAATAATGTTTTCCACTTGAGTTTTATTCCTATCATTATGTTCTGAACACTGTTTGCTATCTTGACTATAAAACTCAACCGTGTGCGTACTATGAGATATGTCACATACTGAAAATTGTTTAGGAAACTTATCTGCTTTCACTATTTTATTTGATTTTTTGCAGCGGGGTAAAATTTGCCCCCCTGAAAATTAGTTTCCTTATTAAAATATTTACCTCTATTTCTATTATATACTGTGTTATCAATGGAAGTTCTATCCTGTGGCCATATGTAATCTCTATTTTGGTAATATAACTCTACATCTCTCTGTATTTTCTTATTCTTCCTATTGCATATTGCTTCGGCCTTTTGTTCAGCATAGTAAAACTGTTTGTCATATAAATCTTTCCACTGTGTAAACAATATATCATTTACTATATCTTGGTTCAATTTCTCAACCTCTCGAATCAGGGTAGACAATTTCTCATCATTGAATTTGATAAGCATATTCATATATTCTATACCAAAATTATCAAACATTTTATTAAATACATTAGTAGTACCTATGTTGTATTCCAGGCCCATAGGTAATTAAAAAAAATCTAAGGCCTTTAGGTACTATTTGCAAAGAAATACACTTGGCTAAATATGCATTATCTATCTTAGCATTCTTTATATTTAATAATTTCTTTCCAAGCATATTAATTGAGTCCCTTATCGAGCCCTTAAAAGGGGCATGTTGTCTTGCTTCGTCTTGACCACTACCATGTTCAACATTAGTACCAAAATCATATTCATCCCTTAAAAATAAATCAAGACAGTCATAATTATGCTGACCCACTGTCCTGTTCATGCCACCTGAAACATGTCCAGTGGTTTTATTATGTTTGTGATAATTGTTTCCTAAGAAACTGGATACAAATCTATTATCAACAGTACCTTTTAACTGTTCAGTACGAGTTCCGGTGACAGCAGAATAAGTTTTCATGCCATTATGGCGTTTAGGTCTCGCCCCTTGTCGTTCGGCTTCTTCTCTAGCTTGAAATAAACTAAAGTCAAAAGTAAAATCATTCTCCAAGGTGGGACTGATATTCGTGTTCCTGTAATTTGTAGACGGCAGGTCCTGCATAGAAACCCTCCCTTCTGTATTGACCACTTGTCCATTGGGAATATCCATCTGAGTACTGGTGTCAACAGCTGTAGTAATAAGTGTACGCTTGACAGTAGATGTACGCTCACATCCAGCTCCTTCTGTTGCCTTGGGGGACATCAGCGACCTGCCCACTAACTCAATAAGTCTGGTAACTTCAGACTTAAGGGTAGATACCTCCATCTGTAGTTTGGTAAATTCTTCTCTGTTCAATGAAGCTTGTGACTGTTCTGTGATCTCCTCCATACCAGCCAACAACACAAAGCAACTAAACCAACCAACACCAGAAACCGACTGTAGAAGGAAAAAGGCTAGCTGGTAAACTATAGTAACTTCTGCACAGCTCGAACAGAGTATAACAACCGTATAGCCAACACTAGTGTTCCACCAAAATTCAGGCTAAATCCACTCGTAATGATAGCTCTGATACTCTTCAGGCAGACGTGATGGCTACTAAAAATATAGTCTTCCAAGACAGAAATTTCAAATGACATGAAGAAGCTGGATTGAAAGGTGGGAGAATGATGCGTGAGTGCATAAAATTTAGGTTCCATGGGGTATAAGGGGATTTAACTGGTGGTCTGAAGTGGAAGGTCCCTTTGAGAAAGGCTTTGGATAGCTTGTGTGACATTATATTCAATCCTTCAATACCAAGATGGAAATTAGAAATGGCATGAAGCTGTACCCAAATTGTAGCTGTGGCAGCTCCTTTGTTGAAAAGCATAGTGAAAAATTCTAATATAGAGGAAATAGAGGCTTGGTAGGGATCAATGTTATTCTGAGAAGACCATATAGAAAATCTCCTCAATTTGCTAAGATACAACTTCCTAGTAGAGAGTTTATGAGAAGATATTAGAATATGCTGCATTTCATTTGAGAGGTTATGGAACCTGGCTATGTTGGGAATTGAAGCAGCCAAGCTGTCAATTTTAGGGACTTAAGGGAGAGATGAAGAGCCCCCGACGAATGCATCAGAAGGTCTGGAACTGGGTCCAAAATCCAAGGGTCTTCCAACAGATGAAGTTGAAGGAAGGGAAAACAAATCTGACAAGGCCAATTGGGGCAATTAGAATGATGGTCTTTCCCAGGGCTTTTGCTTTCTGTAGTTCTTTGGGTATCAAGGGAATTGGTGGGAATGCATAGAGGAGACCCAGAGGCCAATCGTGTACAAGTGTATCCCTTGGGGAATGTCCCAGAGGGGAATCAGGGCAAAGTAGCGTCTGCATTTTGTGTTCATGGGTGATGCAAAATGATCGCAGCAAGGCTGGCCCCATCTGCAGAATATTCTCTCCACTATATCTATTTTGAGGGACCACTCGTGAGGCAACAAAATTGTCCTGCTCAGTTTGTCTGCAATCACGTTGGATTTCCCCGGGATGTGCATTGCTATCAGAAAGCGCTGGGTGGATGTAGCCCACTGCCATACTCTTAAGGCCTCTCAGCAAAGGGGATAGGACTTGGTTTCTCCTTGTTTAGTCAAGTACCAGACTACTGACATGTTGTCTGTCTGAATCACAATTGTCCACAGAGGGAGACAGTCCTGAAAGTGCTGCAACACCAAGAGTGCCGCTCTCATCTTCAGGACATTGATATGCAGATGTGCTTCTTGTTCAATCCATGTGCCTTGGGCTGTTCTTCCCTGAAGATGCCCCCCCCCACCTGATCAGGGAAGCATCCGTGGTCACTGTGGCCAATGGTGAGGGTAGGATAAAGGAACGACCGATCGTTACTTGAAGAGAGGTCAACCACCACCAAAGATCCTTTTTGCATGTTTTTGTTACAATAATGAGATGAGACATTGGGAGCTCTTGATAAGACTATTGCGTGAACAGCAGCCATTGTAGAATCCGCAGGTGCATGCGACCCAAAGGAATCTCTATTATTGCAGCTGCCATCATCCCTAACAACTTTAGCACTTCTGATGCTGGAACCTTGTCTCTGGATATGATGCTCTGAATTTGCTGATGAAGTAGTAATGTCCTTTCTGATGGAAGTTTTAAAGTGGTGGTGTCCAATTCTGCTCTGATAAAAACAATATGTTGCGATGGCAACAAGGCAGATTTTTCTGAGTTTATGGTAATGGCCAGTTGATTGCAAAGAGTAAGAGTGGTGTCCCTGGCTCGTATTAGCCGATGCCTGCTGGTGGCGGTAAGGAGCTAATTGTCTTAGTACAGAAACACCTGGAATCCCAAACACCTCAGGTGAGCCATGACCACTGCCATACATTTGCTGAACACTCTAGGGGCTGTAGTGAGACCAAAGGGCAGGGCTCAAAACTGATAATGATTGGCTCCCAGCCAGAAGCGCAGATGATTCCTGGATTGTCTGGCCATTTGGATATGGTAGTACGCATCCTGGAGATCTATCGAGCACATCCAGTTGTCTTTCCCTAAGAAGGGAAGTATCGACTGAAGCGTGACCATCCAGAATTTCTCCTTCTTGAAAGATCTGTTTAGTCTGCTGAGGTCCAAAATAGGTCTCCAGTCCCCTGTATTTTTTTAAACTAAAAAGAATCTTGAGTAAGTTCTAGATCCTATCTGGTCTGCTGGGACTGGTTAGATGACTCTTTTTCTTAGCAACGTTTGGACCTCTACTGTCACTTCTTACCTGTAACTGGGTGGAACGTCTGGGATTTTTGTTGTCAATGGAGGTGGGATGGTGAAGGGAATAGAATATCCTCTGGAAACTATACTTTGTACCCAGTTGTCATTTGTTATTTTGAGCCAGGCATCTGGATACAAAGATAAGCGACCCCTGACTGCCTTCAGAGTAGGACAGTCAAGCCTCCTTTCAGGAGCGCTGGTAAGGCTTCCCAAAGAACTGGTCTCTGACTCCCTGGTTTTGCGGACCCCCTCTGCCGCTAGGGCAGCATCTTCCATTATTGCCCCCTCCTCTACCTCTGGAGGAGATTTCACCACGTGTTTCCAGAAAGGCTCCTTGGGCTTTTCAGAACCACATCTTTCCTCCCCTTTGACCCTTGGGGTAGGGTCTAGTAGGAGTGGAAAAACGGACTCTGATGACAGACAGAGTCTTTCCTTCCTGCTCAAACCTGGTCAAAGTTTCCTTAACTTTGGGCCCGAAAAGGGACGAGCCATCAAAAGGGGTGTTGACAAAGGATGACTTAAAGGGCTCCACAAAGGAAAATAAGCACATCCAGGAGTGTCTCCTGAGAGCAATTCCTGCACCCGCTGCCCTAGTCGTTCCATCAGTTGCATAAGAGATGAGACGCATGGAAGACTTCACTATGGAATTAAGGGTAGCAAGCTGGGAGGCAACTTTTTCTGAAGCTCCTTCAGCTACCATACCCTGAAGAGTATCTCCAAGCTCTTTTAGGAGGTCTCTTTGCAGTCTTGTGAAATGTGTAAGATAGTTCAGTGAACGCATGGCAAAAGTCACTGAACTATACATCCGCTTCCCGTATCTATCCATGACCCTAGAGTCTCTGTTAGAAGGATGGACAGAAGAAGAAGTTTCTGACATCTCCTATTTGGTGGCTGCCACCACCACCATGGGATCAACAGGCACTTCCTTAGTAAGAAAGGACTTATCCTGAGGGGCAGAAATAAATTTATTGGGCCTCCTAGGGATAGGCTCCATGGTGTCTGCAGACTCACACACGCTTCATGAGACCAGCTCCATGAGCTCATCGAAGGGCGGAGACATCCAAGAGGTGGCGGGTTGAGACCCTAAAGCCTTCAGGAGGACCAACTCATCTTCAGTAGGGTTGGTGGGCTTCCAGCCAACCCTCTGCTTAAGGATTTCTAATATATCTGCAAATGAGATATCTTCAGAGAGAGACCGTGGGGACCCTTCTGATTCATCTAAGTTGGCGTCAGATGTGAGAGACTCCTGCAGGGAGTCTAGATGATTCCTCTTGCAAATTTTTTTCCTGGGAACCTTATCAGTGGGAACTTCTGGTGAGGTCTCAGAAGAGCAGGGGCCACCCAGTGGGGCTTCCTGAGGCTCAGGGTCTCTATGCCTCAAAGGGATCTGTGAGGCAGAAGAGGACACAGGCACTTTTGGGGAGGAGGTAGTTGGTCCTGAAGTTGTGGATGTCCTGGGGGACATTACTCTCCTCATGGCCTCAAAGGCACCCCTGCTCCAATGAGAAGGAACCACTGGATCCGAAGAAACAACTGATCCCCTTAGCACTGGAACAGTGTGCTCTGATGCAGAGGGAGGAGCTGAACTCATAAGACCTGAGAGGCAAAGTCGGAAGCGACAGGTCAGTCCGACTATCCTTCCCGGACCCGACCGGTGAGTGTCGGCTCCTAAACTCCTTGATGGGCACCGAGGAAGTCTGAGTAAACGGAACTGATGGCACTGGAGCAGGTGTCAGCTCCGAAGGCTCCACAATCATAAGGTCCAACTCATCCGGCTCCATCGGACCGGTATGGCTCAGAGGAGGAAAAGTAGATGGAGGAACAGTTTTCGGTTCCAAAACCACTTGGGTCAGAACTGATAAAAACTTAGCAAACGCCGGTGCCTGTAGCAGCTTCTACACCACATAATCCACATCCAAATGAGATGAGGCTAATCATGGACTGAGATAAATGTATGGAGGGTGGTACTGACTCTAGGATAGGTGATTTCAGTACTTTGTAACACTGATTCCAGGACTGGGGACCGGCTCCGAAAAGACAGGACGTCGGCTCCAAAACCTGTGGAGCAGACGTCGATGGTTTCTTAGATTTTGATGAGTCAGATGAAGAAGCCTTAGAGGACTTGGAAGACTTGGGAGATTGGCTAGTTTTATCCTGGTCGCTCAGAGCTTCCGGAAAAGAAGATTTTAGAAGCCCTCTATCAATCAATTTTCTTTTCCTTTCATGTAGTACTCTGCTAGAAAAGGAATGGCAAATGGAGCAACTCTCTTGCAAGTGCAAGGCTCTGAGACAATAGACACAATTTACATGGCTATCAGTCAGACATCTTTTGTCCACACTTCGGACATTTTTTAAACTCAGACTTGGGATGTTTATCTTTTTCTTGGTCAGCCATGAAACTATCCAACTGTTCACCAGCAGACTTGTAATATTAGAAAAGAATGCACACAGACACACACACACACACACACACACACAGACACACACACACACACACACACACACACACACACACACACACACACACATTTTAACAATTTTAAACTATACTAAGTAGCCCTTAAAAAACAAATGGGCTGTATATGAATAAATGTGAGGTAACTATTACTATATAAACACACTCTCACACAATATCTAAAGTCCATAAATGCTTATGAAACACTACTAAGCTATTAAGACTATCCTAATATCTTTATAAAGGCACATCAAAGAAGGGAAAGGGAATACTAAAGGCCTATAAAAAAACGAAGGCCAAAGGGGGTATAAGAATTTGTCAGGAAAAAGGCTAACAAACTAACAAGCTACTATTATTTTAAAGTTTTACAGTTATAACTATCAATATATAAGAATAAAGAGAGAAAATAGTAATTATTGAGGAAAAAATATTTAATACTGACCCATGCTGTGTTCGGAAACCTCCGATCTGTTGCAGTGGCAAACTAGATCTGGGGTAACTCAAGGTGCATCATGGGATAGGGACTTGGCCTCGAGCTGTCTGAAGACCTCGAGCTTTGTAGTAGGCCGAACCCATCTGTACGAATGAACGGGAGAGAATGAGATAGAACAACTTCACATAAAATATTAAGAATGACAATTAATTTAATGCTTTATACAGAAAATGAAGTTTGCTTACTTGGATTTTTACATTCAAGATTTTATGTTGCATACAAGAGTTTCCACTAGGTGGCAGTGTTGTTCACAGAATGCTGTACCAAAGATGTGAAGTGATCAGAGCCCTCTTAATTTTAGATTTTTGGAAAACAGATCTGTAAGCACTAATACAGTATGATCTGCAATTGAGTACTTCATTTTTATTTACATGTTTAAAATGCAGTGACTTTAGTATCTTTTTTTTTTTTTTTTAATTACTCAAAAATAATTTCTTCCCATTTCTCTATATTCTTTCTTATAACTACACAAAGCATAAGACCACAGTATTAGATAATAGATACTATCTGGTTTCCTTTATATACGAAATATTCACTTTAGGATTACTGGAACATTTGATATTACTGTTAGAATTACTGCCTCATTTAATTCAAAGCTTCTCAAATAAACTCAAGCTTATATTTACTACCTTTTAATTTCTGTCCTTCGTATTTGTAATAATGAAGTTTGAACTACTCGAGTTTAGAATAATTCCTGCATGTGTTTACATCTTGTATGTTTGATGTAAATTTTCAGTTACTAATGTACTATAACTTTCTAGTCACACAGTATGCCTGTGACGCTGCCTGCTGCACTCAGCTTATATTTTAAACTCTCATTCTTATTGGTGTTACTGATTCACTACATTTGTGTTGTTCACTTTATGCTTCTGAATGTGTTGTATATTTTTATATCTGTACAACTGTTGTTACCTATTGGCTGTTAAGGGACCTTGGACTTTTAGGTCACCTACCAACTTAACAAAATGTAAATAAATAAATAGGCCTGAGGAAGAGTTGGATATCTTGAAAACTTGGATTTTATGATAGTAAATGCTTTATTTATTTCTAAAAGGCCTTTATTAAATTATCACTTAAGAAGCAGGTAAACATACATTAACAGAAAAGAAAATAAACCATATATATTTTTTTCCTTTTACATACATTACACATCACACATATTTTATTTTTTTGTAACTACCAGCAGTCCAACATTACATAAATTGCTCAATTCCTGCCTTCCCTTAAATCTCACCCTTCCTCCTGAACATTGTTATGCATATACTGGTCCCACAATTTCCATTTATTTCTATGTCATTCCCTCCCTCCCTTTTCTAAAGATTTTCTTTCAGGTCTTTTACCTTTTTTATAATGTTCAATACCTTAGATACAGTTGGCTTAGAGCAGTGTTTTTCAACCGTCAGTCCGCGGACTGGGTGTGGTCCAACAGAAATTTCTTGCTGGTCCATGAAAGAGTTAGGTGCTTGGATTGAAAAAAAAATAATGTCCACCATTATTTTATACTCACTAAGCAGTGGTTTTTAGCATAAAATAAGAAAGAAAAAAATTAAAATAAAAAAACTGTGCGCGTGTGTGTGTGTGTGTGTGTGTGTGTGTGTGTGTGTGTGTGTGTGTGTGTGTGTGCGTGTCTGTGTGTGAGTGTGCGTGTCTGTGTGTGTGTGTGTGTGTGTGTGTGTGTGTGTGTGTGTGTGTGTGTGTGTGTGTGTGTGTGAGAGAGAGAGATATAGAGTGAAGAGTGAGAGCGATCCCTGGCGGCAGCAGCATCAGTTAAGAGGTCTACATTCCTTTCGACTACACCTCACAATCTCTCGGCACAAAAAATCTGGACAGAGCCACAGATAATGTGGGACAAAGGATCAAAAATAGGGACAGATTTTAAATACTGCTCTTATAAACTTTGAAAGTTGCTACAATAACATGGTTTCCATTATCATGTATTTTCTGAAGGATATGACGTCTGAAACTCGAATGTCTGTCATTATTCAATGACTTCAATCCCCAGTGATTTGCCAGAAAATTACACATTTTATGAAGATGGGACCAAGCATATGAGCCAAAACTCTGGACAGTTGAGAGGTATGTGAGTCTGTTGACTCTTAGCTCAAGATATGTGAATAAATGGGGGACATATCTGACTTGAATGTTAGGATTTGAGTTAGCATGCATTTTCTGAAACAGAGGTGTGCGTGTGAGAGTGAGTGAGATCGACTACTGGCAGCAGCAGTAGTAAAGAGGTTTGAATACCTCTGGAGCTTTCAGCTAAAGAAATCTGGATAAAGCTTAAAATAAAGACAGAACAAAGGCTCAAAAATAGGAACAGATTTTACTTATTCCTCTTATAAAATTACAGACTTCCTTAAATAAAAGGATTTGTGTCAGCATGATTTTTCTGAGGAAAACAATAGTCCTAAACTCAGATGTTTGCCATTATTTAGTAACTTCAATATCCAATGCCTGGCAACAAACCAAACGTTTTAGCAGTAAGGCACCAAAAAATAAATACCTAGATATTTTTTAAGTGTTATATTTTGGATGTCAAATCCTTCCTTCAACACCACTAACACACACTACAGCAAGTCTGAAGCATTAGGCAGAGGAACTATATAAAAAATATAGTTAAAAAAAAAAAAAAAAGTAACTAACACACAATTTTACAGGCAGCCCATTCTCTAAGCACAATAATGCCCTCCAGGGTGTGTGTTATTATGGAAATAACGCCCTTCCAGGAGTATAGAGGCCCTCCACCTGCAGACTCAGAACACCCCTGGATGGGCTTTATTTCCACAATAACGCACACCCTGTTGGACATTACTGAGTGCTTAGCAGTCCCCAAAATAATTCTCCTATTTTCACCAGTCCTCAAGTGTAAAAGGGTTGAAAACCACTGGTTAGACTTTGACTCTCATTTTCTAGTAACTTGCCTTTTCAGCAACCAACAAAATTAAACTTAAGAAGGCCTTAGTACATCTAGGTAATTTAGATCCTGTGTCCCAGCTCAAAAGAATCATTTTCTTATTTACAGACATTTGTTCTTTCAATATTTATGACAGAGTACTAAGTAGGTAATTTTTAAAATCTGTCATCCCATTACATTTCTAAAACACATGTTCCCAGTTACATTTTTCTTCCCAATCACATCTCCAACATTTACCTGAGGAAAATTCTTTGAAATCTGCTTGGGGTATATATCTATGCCAACACTTCCAAGCAAAAATCCTAATCCTCCTGGACTTTGCTGCATACTTAGGAAACATACCTATGTCCTCTTATTGTTCCTTTGTAAAGTGCTTTTCCAGTCTCTCTTCCCAGTCTATTATAACTTCCTCTGATTGACAGTTAAGTAATATTTTATATGCCCTGATAGGTATCCCCTTTTTATCAGCAGCTTCTGTTCTAGATTTACCTAAAAACTCTACCAGAGCAGGTCTTTCACTTAGGATTCCCCTATCCCTTTCTCTTTGCCTATACTCTGACATCAATCTCTGGTAGGGAAGGCAGTCTCTAGCCTGCAGTCCAAATTTGTTTTTTGGCCTCATCTCACTCCACTGCCTTTCTCTCTCAAGTTATTTGCTCCCATAGCTTGATTCCTTTGCTAATTTTCTCCAGTAAATTTCAGCCCCCTCTTGCTCATTTTCTGTTCTCCTACTTGAAGTCAAATTATAGTTGCATAACCGTAACTCTTGTTTTAGGAGTTATTACATAGTAACACCAAAACTCAATTAAAATAAATAGAACTCCCTTCTATTGGTTTGTAACATGATGTCTAGTAATGGCTAGTATACTATGGAATACAAAAGCATGCAAAACTGGCACACATGGTGGTACGGGGGCTCCACAGAGTTATATTGTCTGCAAATTTAAATTTACAATCCTTAACAATGGAAAAAAGTGTTCTACTGCAGCCGACATTTTTTTTAAATTTTGGACTGTATGAAGCCAAATTGCGAAACCAGTATCTTCAATACTGTTAGCGACATTAGGATTATATTTGTTTAATCTGTCTAGTGTTGGGAAAACAGCATATAGACTTTCCCAAGAAAATACATTTGAAAAGCATGTTCAAAATATGGGTCTGTATAAACTCTGATGTTTTAAGTTTATGGGGCCACTTACCACCAAAAACATATTCAGGTCTCTCACAAAGATTTCAGCAGAGAATAGCTAACATTCCACAACATCCTACACATGTATGAATCAGAATGTGATTTAACATCACTATATTTAATCATTCATTTGGTTGCTCTAAAAAAATGTGCATCATAATCACCCTCATTGACATTTGTTTGGTTGTGTTGGTTGTTAAAATTATTACTGTTGTTGCTGCTGTAAGTACTAGAATTTTATTCTGTTATTGCAGTAATTCTAATAACATGGATGTCATTCATAAACTAGTACATTATTCATGAATGCATGATGTTACAGGAAATGTTGTCAGTCTGTTCTTCCTATTAATGTGACTGTTGTAAATTTTTATTTGACTCTGATGAAGCCTGGATTATAAAAGGTGAAAGCACTAAGTCTCTGGTGATTTTATTGTATTAAAGTGGCTGCTTCTTGTGCAAGAACACATTGGTTTGCCTGTTTATTTTTTACTGTATTTACCACACTGCTTCTGCATTTGTGGCTGCAGTCCATTTCTTAAGTGATAAATATGTTGTTTACATATGCAGTTCTTTTTTTATTTTTTAGAATGATTCTGTAATTTCTTAGGTTCATCAGAAAGTCCTAGGCAATCAGTGAACAGACTGTTACAAGCCTAATCAATAAACCATATTCAGACGTTCCTTCTAGTTTTGAGGGGGAAAACACAAGACAGACTGGGAAGAACATGGTCTCAAACCTGCATAGCTCGCTTATTCCTATTCTCAATTGACAATGATATAGTCTTAATCCTAAATGTCAGTCTTTTCCCTCCTGCCAAGGTATGCAATGCCATGTGTAGTACATAGCATAAAACTCAAATGGTGGCAGGCCCTGGGCAAATGAATGAGCCTGCAGATGTCCCTCTTCCTAATACAATAAAACAGGAGAGCAATCACCAGACACATTCACTAGTGTCTAAGAATCCAGTAAAGACCCAGGCATGCTAATAGAAAGTCCTATAGATAAAAAGAATTGTCCCGGGACACAGACAAACAGCATACACCATTTAAAGAAATATGATAATTTATTCCTACAACAGGGCAACTTACAAAAATAGAACCTGTAGATGGGAGGAACTTAAACTCTAAAATGTACAGCATTCTGTGAATGAGCAGCCTACAAGATCAGATTTAATAGAAGGAAAGGACTTCTACAATATGAGATCAAATTCTGGAAGTATTTCAAAACAGAGAATAGAAAAGTCATCGCAGCCCAGAAATATTACAAAGCAGAGAGTAGAAATATTGCTACAGTCTGAAAATGTTGCAAAACGGGGAGGAGAGGTGGCTAGCAGAACTAAAAAGAGGGTGTACTCTAAGGGAGGAAGTTAGAAGGCATGGAAAGTACATCATCTGACCTGAATTCCAGACTTTCTGTCAAGCTACAACAGAATGCGTCAGAAAAGGAACATTATAAGCAGCAGGTGAGTGTTGAGAAGAAGAAATGTAACAATAAAAAAATAGCCTGAGAGGATATGGTAGACAGACCTTGCTGCTTTACTAGAGATGGTATGCATCTGTCCCCTCCTAGGCTTTTGGATACTGGCAAAGGCCCTTGCCTCCCCCATAGTGCCTTCCTATGGCAATGTCAAAACACCAAATTTTCAAATGTAACAAAATCTAATCAAGACAAACTCAGGCCCATGCTACTTAATGCTAGGAATTTAAACACAAAATTGCTCCCTGGAAGCACTCCTCACCTGGAGAATGCTGACATCTGTGCAATTACTGAGACATGGTTCAAGGCTGCTGAGAGCACCCCGGCTGTGCAAGGTTACAATGCCTTCCATTCATTAAAACCAAATACACTTCAAGACTGGTCAAACAGCATGACTCTCTTGAACTACTCCATGTCCAATTAACTATTGGGAAAGTACCACACCACATCATTGCCAGCTACAGATCCCCCACCATGAACCAGGGTAAGCACATTATCTACCTCAGTTTACTGGAATGTCTCACCATAGAGTCCAACACCTTGGTCATGGGAGATTTCAACTACCCCTCCATAGACTCGGGGACATACATGAGCAAACACACACTCACCCACAGGTTCCTAGACTGTGTTAACACAAATGCTCTGGAAGAGATAGTGTGCAACCCCACTAGGGGCCCTAATGTTCTGGACATAGTACTCACCAACATGGGGGTCACTGTACTTCCCCATGCGTGATGCCCTCCCTGGTTAGGTCAGACGACAAATCAGTCTCATTTAAAGTAACTACTTGAACAGACACCATCACAGGAACAAAAAGTATAAAAACTTCACCTACAGCCTACTAAGTGATGGTATAAAAAGCTTCATACCACCTGCAATCGCAGACATCAATGATCACTATGTGGACGTGTATGCAAATGCCCTGTACAGATACTTAAGTGACTGCATAAATTCTGCTGTACCTGATCAGACAAAAAACAGGTCTTCCTCTAAAAATAAGCCACCATGGTGGACTACAGGTATAAACAGATTATATAACAAGAGGAAGAAATTGTTGTCCAAAAGCAAAAGGCATATCACTCTGCAGAGGAAGAGTTCCCTCATAAACTTAAACTAGAAAATCAGAAATCTTGTAAAGTCTTGTAAACCACATTATGAAGCTAAAATCGAATCCCTAGACAAGGATAATCATAAGGCATTCTTTAAGTATGACCAGAGTCTAAAAGGGAATGCCCAGCTATGTGGAAAACTAGTTGTAGATGGGAATCACTCGTACTACACCCGTAATATATTGCCAGCCCAATAGCTGACAGGTTCAGTGCAAACTTCACCCCTCTATCCCCACCTACCATATGCCAATGCACATCTGACACTAGCCCTCTGCCTAGTACCTCTAGAGATTAGTTCATCTCTGCACTTGCCAAGGCCAAAAACACAGCCTCAAAGGGACCAGTTAATAGCCCAGGTTGTTTACTAAAAATCTAAAACAAGACCTAGTGGGCCCACTTGGCACTCTCTTTAATCATAGCTTGAGAACTGGCTATGTTCCTGCAGAATGGAGAACAGCAACAGTAATCCCCTGCACAAACGTGGGCCATCACCTGACTCTGGGAACTACAGACCCATAAGGATAACTAGCCTCATCTGCAAGTCCAAGGAAAGAATTATCATTAAACTCATCAACAAGAACATAAGTGACCTCCAAACTTTGGATAGAGCATGCTTATTAAACCTGGTAGACTTCTTTGGAAATGTCATCAAAGCCATGGATGAAGGTAAGACAGTGCACAAAGCTTATCTTGACCTTGCCAAGGCTTTTAACACAATTCCCCACTCTGGCATCATTGAGAAACTCTCTGAGATAGAGGTTAACCCTTATGTTACTAGATGGGTAGCCAATTGGCTCACTGACAGAAAACACTCTGTCAAAATTGGTGACTCCACCTCCGTCAGTAGACCCATCACCAGTGGAGTACCACAAGGGTCTGTGCTGGGTCCCTTACTGTTTGGCATCTATTTCTCTGAACTTCAGGCCAAAGTAGATAGCCTTTGGCTCACCTAGTTCACTGATGACTGCAAACTGGGAGCAATCACTGAGTCCCCCAACGACATCAACATATTATAAGAAGCTCAACGAACTAAGTAAATTAGAAAACAGTAGATCCAAACACAAGCGTACCAAACACCCAAACTTGTCCACAGCAAAATTAATTTATTGTGAAGCGCTTTTCGTCACTGTGATACAGTGACTTCATCAGACATGTTTAAAAACAATCAATTCATTTTAAATAACATTTTAAGGTCTATCACATGATACAAGACTTCCAATCAACACACATTATTAATTAATTCAAACCTATGAAGTAATTAAAAACTGTTACAAACATATTATTAAAAGCTGTATGTATGTATTATTAAAAAATATATATATTATTAAAAATATATGTATATATATATATATATATATATATATAAAATATAATAAAGACAACTAGCAAGTGTATAAAGATACATGACAGTCTATTTAACCTGTCCTAATTAAATACTAACTTATAAGTATTAACCCTGGAATACTAGTTATCTAACCAAGCTCTTAAGCTTAAGTAGGCAAGATATGTTACAAGATTCATTGAGCCCAGTGTTAAAAAATGCATTCAGGCGCAATTGCCAAATTAATTCTCATTCTTCCAATAAAAGAGCTGTCGGACCCCCTCTAATGTCAGGATGTATCTGGTCAACTATCTTAAACTTGAATCTGTGTCCCTCATTTAATATCACGTTTCGCTAAAGAATTTACTGTTTTTTCCTTTTCAATAGCATAAATGTGTTCATACACTCTGTCATGGAACCGCCAGTCCGTCTTCCCAATGTAGAACGCCGTGCATGTTGTGCACGTCACCAGGTATACCACTGATTTGGAATTACAATCAAATTTGGAATGGAGAATAAACTTCCTTCCTCTAATTATGAAGGTATTCCCTACATCCATGAATGTACAGTACCTACAGGCACCACAAGTATTCATACCTGTGTTCCTGTCAAGGTTCAAGGCACTTTTCCTTTCTAATAAATTCTTGAGGTTAAAACCTCTTCTGAAAATCAAGTTTGGGAAGGTGCCTTGTTTTTCAACTAGAAAGACATCATTACTGATGAACTCCCAGTTTTTATATAAAATAAATCTTATCTTAAAACTATCCTTACTGTATGTTGTTATAAAACTACAGTTATAATTTGGACTTGAATAGTTAACAGTCGCACCAGGACTCTGAACAACATTCTGTGAAACTTGACTACAGGGGGTGTTCTGTGTGTTGTTCAATATACTCATCCCCTGAGTATAGGTTTAATTGCACCGTTGATTCTTTTAGTCTTCATTTCATCAACTAATAGAGTAATCAACTCAATGGGGTACCCCCGGTGTTGGAACATCTCCGTAAGTAACTGACATTCGTCGGAGAAATCGTTGTCGAGTGAGACCATCCTAGCAGCTCTAATTAACTGCCCTTTGACGATAGAGTGTTTTTGTGCAAAAGGGTGACTACTTGTAAAATGTAGAAAAGAATTACAGTAAGTGTTTTTTCTAAATATATTGGAAACAAATCTACCATTCACTGTATCTTTGGTCAACTTAACTTACCATCAATGTAAAAGATCTTTACACATGCATCCCACACCTCAAAGGTGTTGAATGGGTGAGCTCTATTCTTAGACATAAAGGGGCGACAACACACGAGATAGATTTAATTGAAGTGATTCTTGATATCATTCTTACTAACAACTTTTTCTCTTTTGATAGAGAATTCTACCTCCAAAGAATAGGGGTTGCTATGGGTTCACCACGCGGTGCCAGCTTTGCAAACTTAGTCATGGTCTATTGGGAAAAGGAATTTATTTTTAACAACCCCCAGCAGATGATTTATCTTACATATTACACCCGTTTTCTACATGATATTTTTATCATCTTTAGGGATAATGCAAAACAAGCTGGCGAATTTGTTAATTATCTGAACCACACTACTAACTTTATTGAATTTACATTTAAGTTTAATAGCGAATCCATTGATTATCTTGACATTAAGTTGACCAAAGATACAGTAAATTGTAGATTGGTTTCCAATATATTTGGAAAACAAACTTACTGTAATTCTTTTCTACATTTTACAAGTAGCTACCCTTTTTCACAAAAATGCTCTATCGTCAAAGGGCAGTTAATTAGAGCTGCTAGGATGGTCTCACTCGACAACGATTTCTCCGACGAATGTCAGTTACTTACGGAGATGTTCCAACACCGGGGGGTACTCCATTGAGTTGATTACTCTATTAGTTGATGAAGTGAAGACTAAAAGAATCAACGGTATGATTAAACCTATACTCAGGAGGATGAGTATATTGAACAACACACAGAACACCCCCTGTAGTCAAGTTTCACAGAATGTTGTTCAGAGTCCTAGTGCGAGTGTTGACCATTCAAGTCCAAATTATAACTGTAGTTTTATAACAAGATACAGTAAGAATAGTTTTAAGATAAGATTTATTTTATATAAAAACTGGGAGTTCATCAGTAATGATGTCTTTCTAGCTGAGAAACTAGGCACCTTCACAAACTTGATTTTCAGAAGAGGTTTTAACCTCAAGAATTTATTAGAAAGGAAAAGTGCATTGAACCTTGACAGGAACACAGGTATGAGTACTTGTGGTGCCTGTAGGTACTGTAAATTCATGGATGTAGGGAAGACCTTCATAATTAGAGGAAGGAAGTTTAGTCTCCATTCCAAATTTGATTGTAATTCCAAATCAGTGGTATACCTGGTGACGTGCACAACATGCACGGCGTTCTACATTGGGAAGACGGACTGGCGGTTCCGTGATAGAGTGTATGAACACATTTATGCTATTGAAAAGGAAAAAACAGTAAATTCCTTAGCAAAACGTGATATTAAATGAGGGACACAGATTCACGTTTAAGATAGTTGACCAGATACATCCTGACATTAGAGAGGGTCCGACAGCTCTTTTATTGGAAGAACGAGAATTAATTTGGCAATTGCGCCTAAATGCATTTTTTAACCCTGGGCTCAATGAATCTTGTAACATATCTTGCCTACTTAAGCTTAAGAGATTGGTTAGATAATTAGGATTCCAGGGTTAATACTTATAAGTTAGTATTTAATTAGGACAGGTTAAATAGACTGTCATGTATCTTTATACACTTGCTAGTTGTCTTTATTATATTATATATATATATTTTTTAATAATATATATATTTTTTAATAATACATACATACACCTTTTAATAATATGTTTGTGACAGTTTTTAATTACTTCATAGGTTTGAATTAATTAATAATGTGAGTTGATTGGAAGTCTTGTATCATGTGATAGACCTTAAAATGTTATTTAAAATGAATTGATTGTTTTTAAACATGTCTGATGAAGTCACTGTATCACAGTGACAAAAAAAACGCTTCACAATAAATTAATTTTGCTGTGGACAAGTTTGGGTTTTGGTACACTTGTGTTTGGATCCAATATTATAAGAAGCGTTAACACAAATAAATGATTGGTGCCAAAAGTCATGGTCTAAAACTAAAAGCAAAAAATGTATTACTATTCTCTTTGGCAAAAAGAAAATTCCCTACAAATTACAGTACTGACAGCACCCTCCTGAGCTCCAACTCAGCGGTGCAAAACCTGGGAACACAGGTTGATAGTAATCTGAACTTTAACCTTCAAGTTTCCACAGTGGTAAGGAACATCTTCTACGTAGTGCACCTCATAAGCAAGGACATAGCATCCAGGTCAAGGGATGTTATGGCTCCACTGTACTTGCCCCTCATCAGACAATTAATAGAGTATAATGCACCCTTTTGCATGTACCTCACCAGACAACTGCAGCAGTTGGATATATCTCAGAGGTTTCTCACTAAGAAAATAAAGGGACTCCAAACTATGACCTACGTTATAGGCTGCTGAGAGGTGACTTTTGCCTGGCCTATAGGGTAATCTCCAACCATGACCTAATGGAAATGCTGCACATCTCTAAGTCAAATGGCTCAAGTGTCACTCGCTCAAAGGATCTCAACCTAGCTTGTGACATTAACGGATCATGCTGTAGAGAGACATATATTTCTCCCAGAGACTGACGCTTCTCTGGAATAGACTCACAATTCACATAAAACTGAGCTCCTCACTGACCCTATTCAAATGCAACCTAGATAACTGGATGGGAGACTGCAAATTTGCCCTTGGGGCGGCATCCATGTCCCTCACGGACAGGGGTAGCCAGTGTTGATCACAGACCCACTCTGCTCATAAATCCATTCTGTGAACTACCTTAAAAAACAAATTGTGACACTTGGTGTTAACATGGCTAGGCTTGTAAAGGCTCTAGGGCTGCTAGCCTAGTAACCTCCTATGAACCTATAAAGGTTTGAAAAAATACACATAAAAGTATATGCATTCACAACCTGGCAATACACCTAATCCTAGAACAAATGGGATTGAGGGAGGGGATGGTCACTGCAACAGTGATCTACTGCAACATCTACTGTTTTGGTAAGTTTACTTAACCATCTGTATCATGTTCAGTACTGAATCACTCTTAAAGTAGCCTAAGCTATTTGGGTGCATGACCATAGCTTAGAAATAAAACGAGGAAAGAATTAAAGAATCCAGGAACCCTTAGAGAATGGCCTAACATGGCCTGCCCAGGACCTGGAACAGGAATTTCATTTGTAATGCTTACTAAGGTATGAACAAAGGACCAATTTGCTGCCTCTAGAGTCTACCCCTTTCTAAAAATGCCACAGAAGAAACCAAGGCTCTGAAAGTGCGAGCCCTAACCTTGCCTGGAAGTTACTTTTTATGATGAGAATAACGGAAAATATAGCAAGAGACAAACACCTGTAAATTGTCTGGTTTTTCACTAATGGTCCTTTTTTTTACCTTTTACACTTCATAGGAAATAAACAGCTGATCGGCCTTCCTAAAGGATTTTGTTTTGTCCAAGTAGTATTTAAACTGCTTGTGGACATTCAGAGTATGAAAAGTTCTTTCTCCATTGTTTTTAGGTTCTGGAAAAAATACATAGAGAAGAAGAGACTGGCAAAAGGTAAACTCTGAAACCGCTGTAGTCATAAAACAAGGATTTATTGTCAAAGAAACCCTGTCCTTGTCGAAAATGAGATAGGGTTGACTCACCATAAATGCGTGTAACTCAGATACTCTTACACCAGAAGTCAGAATAACGTACATAAGTCTTCCAATCCACCCTACCTGTAATCAGCCTGATGAGTTGATTCAAATGAAAGAAAAGTTAACTCTTTCAAACACAAGACTCCAAGTATGAACCACCATGTTTTACGTGAACATGTGAACATACAAACAGAAAAGTGAAAGGAATGTGGGTGTACATTACCATCAAGCAGCATTCACTATGGATTACTGTGCACATGTTTGAAAGTGTGTGTTTGTGTGTGTGTGTGTGTGTGTGTGTGTGTGTGTGTGTGTGTGTGTGTGTGTGTGTGTGTGTGTGGCACTGAGACTGGTTTTGTGCAAGTTCTTACTTCTCAAAGCTACAAAAAGGGAATTACTAGATTAATGATGCAAAAAAATCTCTCAAGCCCCATCAATAGTGTTTCAACCATTTCATGCCTATGGGATCACAAAGTACTCACAGGCCTGAAGACAATTAGTATGCAGCCCCAGTTCGAAGGGGAAGAATCAAGACACCCAAGGCCACTGGAAGAAGGGTGGCATAGATGCATTATTCCTGGTGTGGTGGTGGTTGGGGGATGGGATATGGTGAGGTGATGTGAAGGAATCAACTCCCTTCATGGCTGTTGGATGATGACATGAGATGTAGTCCAGACCCATCCTACAAAGTGGCCTGAGAAGATGCTCACTAGGGACAAGGATGTAAATAAGCAGAAGACAACAAACACAATTACACTACAAAGTCTCTAGTCACATGGTTCTGAAAGAGCAATTCTTCTACTAAAGACATATCTCTGAGAGACTGAAGAGTAGTCACAACTTTTCTTTCACCAATATACAATGCAAAAGCAATAATATACCATGGTGACACGCTAAATGTGAATTAGTCCTTTCTTCAAATATTTTGTAAAGCTGATGACAAATGGGAGACCAAATGAAGGGGGCATATAAAACTTGGCAACCAACACCACGCCACAAAAAAATATAAAAATCCAAAAGGTAATTTTGATTGTGGGCAGACCCTTAACTGCCATAACTCGTGTACCAAGCCAACTTTGTTAGCAGTTACCAGACTGGAATACAAATGACTCATACAAAGTAATACTGAACAGTTTGTCCCCACCTGACTGGCAAGGTCTGCTCACACCTCATTTACTTTCCAGTGTTCAACTAGTCACAAAGTCCTCATCAAAAAGTTATTAAAAAACATTTTCTTCACAAGGTGCTACTGCCCACTTCTTGCTTTTCACAACATTACTCTTGTCACTACACTACAGCATGTGGGTGGTACAAATGCGACTACAGAATGTCCAGAAAAATAAAGCTAACTTTACAATAAAGAACATGAAGCTGGCTAATTCAAACCTGGTTCTGTTTCTCCTCTCAGCCTGATTAAGGGATGGTCTTCTCCTGTTGTATCCATTTGCTGGAGGAGGACTGCTCTACCTGTAGAAGCTTTGAGGCAGGTGTATGCCTCACCTGAATAAAGATAGAAAACATGGATGTCAGAGTGTGTAATACAATAACAGAACAACCTGAACATTGTAAGTAGGACTCGTTCCCTAATTACTTCAAACAATACATTTTAATGTGTACACGTTTCAGTCGGTTTCCTACTTGCTCGTCACACACACATACAGTATCCTAGTCCTTTTAGCTCCCAGATTATGCATTAAGTAGATTCTGTCTATCATAACAGGCAATATAAGTGACCAGCCCATTACTTCTGTACTGGCACCTGCTGGGATCGAGGACATTGTTGGGAAGCGTTACATTCATGGCAAATCTAGAGGCTAGTGCCCTCAGATGATTTTACCCCAAACTTCTGCAGCAGTACCTGCCTTCCAACTTCATGCAGTTATGATAACATAAATATTCTCCCTCTTAAAGCTTTTCAAACTGTCCTCAATGTGCTTATGATCTCTTAGACTGATATGACTTTAACAAAGCACATTGGCACAAGGTACTCTCCATAACAACACATCTTCAAGGGGTGCTCCTTGTAGCAGTAAAACATACAGTTTGGAATTGGTCATCTGAAAAGCTGCGCTGGTCCAGACTTTCTTTTGTCCTGTTCCTCTGTAAGGATCAACACTGACCTTACACCAATGATAGTGCACATCATTAGGCCTTCTAGCTATTATTTCTACAAGATTTCACAAAATTACTCAAAAGCGTGTCCATTAATGAAAACTGCAAAGAGTTTCTTCTGGAGACTATTTCACTTCAAACCCAAATGCTGAGATTAAGTGTTGCAGTGATATTCCCCCATGTACAAACACCAAACTGGAAATGATGATTGTATATGAACTGTTGACACAGTAAGTGGACTAATCATTGCAGACCCTTTTCAGTACAATCTGTGCTACAAGAGCAAAACACGTACACAAAGAACAATGAAGAAAACAAAAACACATAATTTACAAAACATACATCATTACAGACATGACTAGCAAAATGAGTGAGACAAATAGATCCAGTATGGATAAACGGATCTACTTCACTTACCCAAAAAAAAACACATCGCCGACATTCACTTCAACGAGACGAATACACCGACAAACCAGAAGGCTGACATCCGGAACACCGACATTCCGCCCCAAGGTAAGTAACCACTTGGCTATCCCAAAAAAACCCCAAAACTAAACCTACCCATGTGGGGGACTTCGCCCCCACACCCCCTAACTAAATATTCCAACTCTGAGATCGCCCTACCGCGGGGGGTAAGGGGCAAAGATCAAAAGGATGGCCAAGCTGTTACTTACTTCGGATCGGAATGTCGGTGTTCCGGATGTCGGCCTTCTGGTTTGTCGGTGTATTCGTATCTGTGAAGTGAATGTCATCTACGTGGTTTTTCAGTTAAGTGAAGTAGACCCAGATAAACACAGGTGCTTAGGGAGACTGAAAAGGTAACAAGGTACTGGGAACACACCGGAGTACAGTCAGAGATACAAGAAATGGGTAAAAGTAGAAAAGGGAGGAGAAATGAATGACACACACAAGAAAAGTGAGTATTAAGGGAAAGCATTGGACAGGTCAGACAGAAATATAGAATGGATGTGAGGATAGATGAGGATGAATGTAGGAGTGTATGGGTTACTTAAAAGAAAGCATGGAGATAGTTATGAGCAATAAGCATCTAGCTGATTAGAGAAAAAAGTGACAGTGTACATTTTGGTTGAAGTGTTTAAATTTAGATAATATTCTAAAACAGTCTGGAATGTATTCCAGAAGTTGGGCCCAAAAATGCAATCAGTCTTTTCACTGGAAAAAAGGTACATGTTAAAGCACATAAAAACAAATCTGATGTAAATTTCCATTCCGTCCTCGACTGGTGGGGTCAGATCCAAGATGTTGGATCTGACTTGGCAGCTGTAAAAGCTCGTGGGAACTTGAAACTTTCGTGCTTCTCCCTTACCCATAATACACCATCCCCCTTTACCTCAGATCTCGTTTACTGCAGTTTGGTGAAACACGTGGTGATTTGTCTCTCGAGTTACTTGGGCTAGATAAGTACCTGTTTTTTCTTTATTAAAACAATATCCTTTTTTAATCTTCTTTTTTTCTCATAATAGCATACTCTTGATACTATTGATAGTACCTCCTTCCATTTTTCTCTCACTTCACCTTTCTATGTTTTATCATAGTTCTTACTACCTTTGTAGTTAGTCCTTTCTCTTTTTCTCTTCCTAGTTAAAAAAAATATATATATATATATATATATATATATATATATATTGTGTGTGTGTGTGTGTGTGTGTGGATCTTGTTGTTTTTGTTGTGGTTGTAGTTATTCTGTGTGGCAGTTTGTTGCAGCCATTCATTTCCCTTTCTAGTCAACATGGCTGAAAAAGAAAAAGCCCCAGCAGGTTTTAAAAAGTGCGGGATGTGTGGTCAAAGATTCCCATCTCTGACTCGCACATTCTCTGTGTTATTGCCTTGGCTCCTCCACCTGCAAGACAGCTGCACAATCTGTCATGTGTTCAACCCCCGAGCGTTAGTGGAATGCAAAAACAGATTGATTTTAAAGTGGCTTTTACCATCTTTCTTTGGCGATGCCATAGCTGGAGAAACCTCTAAAAAGTTATCACACTCCTTTCTGAGCTCTTCTTCTGTTTCTTCAAAGGCCTCAGAGAAAACTTTTAAAAAACGTCCTTTGGATCCTACAGTTTCCTCAGATCTGTCTAGGAAAAAGAAAATTAGACTCTTGGATCAGACCTCCTCGGATCAGAGAAAAGTGAAAAGTCTGTCATGGGATCGGATGGTTTCTTTGGATCCAAAGTCTCCAAAAATTAAGGATTTGTCAGATCCGAAGATGTCGGATTTTCCAAGACTGCAGGATGTGGTTCCTAGGACAAGGCATTTTCCATTTCTGGACCTGGTCCTATTGAAAGTACTTTAGCCCTTCCTTTATAGACCAGATTTTCCTTCCAAACAGTCATCTTGCTCTTCTAGAAGCCTCATTGTGGAAGATGTGGACAGGGTAGTGATACAGATCCTCTCAGCACATAGCCAAATATTTTTTTCTTCAGCTCCTACCCCTTCAGGTCAGGAAGCCCATACATCCACGACACCACCTCTAACTCTTCCTCCTCTGACACCCTCTGTGGTTTTGGAGCCCGTGGATCCGAGTTGTCCAGGCCCATCTTCTTCAGATCCAAGGATCATTATATCATCAGATCCAAAGCTTGCTCTGAGCTCTTCTGTGCAATTGAATCAGGAAAGCTCTCAGAGCTAATTCTACCCTGACAGATCTGAGGTGTTTCAGTCAACTCAAAGAGCTTTAGAGCTATCCCTACACCTTGGAGCTTTGCCAGTGGTTAGTTTGGCTCTAACTTCTGCCTTGGTGTGACTTTCCTAAGAGCAGGGAAGGACTAAGGATCAGAAAGCCCTCCTCACAGATCCAGGGTCCTATCCCTCTCTGGGAAGGTCAACCTTTAGGACTTTGGAGAGAGCCCTGTCAGCGACCATGACCTAGATGGGTCCTATCTCCTTGGGTCCTGCATCTACATCACTTCCATCTCTGTGTCAAAAGTCTAAACTAACCCTCCCACAGGGACAGCTAGTACCAAAGCCCCAGGACACCCAGGTGGGCATTTCAACCTCTTCCGATACCTCCCTAGATTATCCCACTGAGGAGGTCCCTCATAAGAGGACATGCAAGAAGAAGTTTTTGGATTCTCCTGAATCTGTCATCAAAGACACAGATTTTCTGGAGGGCAAGGGTCCCCACTGTCACCTCCTGTGGATGTTTTGTTTGAAGACATCCTCAAAATCCTGAAACAGAGAGGTGGCTGGAAGCTCAGCAACCCTTCTTCAGAGGAATCTGTGCTCCTAGAGGTGTATGATACCGGCCCATTTACTCCTTGGGTGATTCTGCCTGCCGACAAGCTCCTCAAATTGGTCTCAGGGAGGGCATGGAAGGAACCTGACACCATTGAGCCCATTCCTAGGAAGCCTCATAAGATTCTGACTCCTCCAGAAGACAAGCAGTTCTGGTCCAAGGGCCCCCTTGTTGATGCCATGGTCATAGCAGCCGCCACCAGAAAAGAACTAGTTAACAAAAAATCTTCGGTTTATCCCCCGCAGCAAGGTGTTGCGGTCAATGGACAGGTTTGGGAAGTGTGCCTATACTTCAGAGACCTTTGCATTGAGGTCTCTGAACTATATGGCACATTTCACAAGACTACTGAGGGACCTGATTACGAAACTCTCAAATACCCTCACAGGAACCCTGTCTGAGGAGGTGAAGGATTCTGTCACCTTGCAGCTGGCAACCATACAATCGATATTGAACTCGTCCATGAGATTTATTTCCAGTGTGGCAGAATAAACCTCAAGGGCAGTGGGTTCAGGTGTAGCCATTAGGAAACAAGCCTGGATGCGCTTATGTGACTTCGTGGAACATTCTAAGTCTACATTTGGCAATGTTCCTCTTGACAGTACCTCTCTTTTTGGCCCCAAAGTTAAAGATACATTGTCTAGGTGTGAGAAGGATGGAAAGACACTCTTTCTACTGTGGGCATGCATTTTTCTACCCCCAAAGATCCTTTTAGAGGAATCATCGAGGTGGTAGGAAGATGTCATTTAAGAAATCACAAGGACCTTTCCAGGACATACGTGGAGGGTCTTTCCCCATAGGCAGAGGGGGAAATTCAAATGGTAGATGCCACCCTCACAGCAGAGGAGGCCTGCAACATCAGGGTCTAGAGAACCTTTCTTTGGCAAACCTTTCCAACACTCCTGATGGAGGCTCGATTGTCCCCTTCTTGAGGCACTCAGGGGTCATTTGTCCCTGCAGCAGAGAGCCTGGCTAGAAATAACAAAAGATACTTGGGTGCAGAGGATAATATTCAGGGGATTTTAATCCCATTTTCCCTTCTTCCTCCAAATTATAAAAAATCCTAATGTTCCACCCAGTCAGAAGGATCAAGCAGCAATTCAAATACAAAAGCTGCTAAACAAAAGAGTCATTCAAGAGGTTTCCCCGGACCAGAAAGGATCCAAAACTTACTCAAGATTCTTTTTAGTTCCAGTGAAGACAGGGGACTGGAGACCGATTCTGGATCTCAGCAGCCTGAAGAGATTTGTTTGAATGACAACATTTCAGATGGTCACGGTTCAGTCCTCTCTTCCATTTTTGGAAAAGGATGACTGGATGTGCTCAATAGATCTCCAGGATGCATACTATCATATAAAAATAAATGGACAATCCAGTAAATTCTTATGCTTCTGGCTAGGAGCCAGTCGTTATCAGTTCAGAGCACTGCCCTTTGATCTTACCAGAGCCCCCAGTATGTTTACCAAATGTATGGTAGTGGTAGCATCTCACTTGAGACTTCAAGGATTCAGTGTGTTTCCATACTTAGATAACTGGCTAATTACCACTACAACCATGCATCAACTGATCATGGCAAGAGAATAAGTTATCCACGCTTGTACAAGGTTAGGAATAACCATAAATTTCAAGAAGTCAAATCTAGAGCTAACTCAAATTCTAGAATTCGTGGGAGCACTACTCGACACAAGGTCAACAACAGCCTCCCTTCGCCTTTCCAGAGTTCAAGCTTTAAGGTCACAAGTCAACAAGATATTTTGCAGTACCACGATCTCAGCTCACCTAGTTCTGCAAGCTCCAGGATTAATGGCAGGAGTGCTAATCCTTGTCCCACTAGCCAGGTTTCACATGAGGATTCTTCAATGGATGTTGGCATCTCAGCAGTATATACTTCAACTGCTCCAGTACAAATTACCAACTTGTGCAAGTAAAGTCTGATGTGGTGGATCCAGTCAGAACAACTGCTACAGACCTGTCCTTTTGTCCCCTTTCAGCCCAAGGCCATAGTGACCACTGGATGCTTCCCAGCTGCAGCAGGGGGGGGGGGGGCATTATCTGGGAAAGATAGTCCAAGGCATGTGGTCCAGCGAAGAGGCTAATTTGCATATCAATGTACAGGAGTTGAAAGCAGTGCTTTTAGCATTACAAGCCTTTTGGGATGCTCTCCCATCAGGAACGATTGCAATACAAACAAACAATATGTCAGTGGTTTGGTACATCAACAAACAAGGAAAAAGCAGATCGTACCCCTATGTTGAGAAGCATTAAGAGTCTGGCAATGAGTAATATCTTCCAACTGCTTTCTCTTAGCAAAGCACATTCTAGGGAAGTCCATCGTGCTAGCACACAAGCTGAGCAGATGCATTCTGTTACCTCATGAATAGTTCCTCAACCAGAAAGTTGTGGAACTAATTTTCAACAAGTGGAGCCAGCCTTGCTGTGATCTCTTTGTATCTTTCCTAAACAAGTGCAGCAGCTATTTTGCCCTAATCCCCCCACGGGGGGAGTCACCAAGGGATGTTCTTCTCCACAACTGGCACTCTGAATTACTTTATGCATACCCCTCAATTCCCCTAATTCCGAAGTTCCTTCAGATAGCTGCCAGGTTGAAGACCAAGGTCATTCTCATTGCCCCCTTTTGGCCTCAATAAATTTGGCTTCCCTTCCTGTGGCCTCATTTAATTCACCAACCCTGGATTCTGGACCCAGCTTCAGATCTCCTGTCTCTCATCCAACGGGCATGACACATCTGGACCTCCCGAACCTCAAGCTGACAGCTTGATTTCTCCAATTCCAATAACAGCCAGACAATCAATGCTCTCTTCCCCTGCTCATCACATTTTGATACCTTCCCTTAAGCCATCCACTAGGAAACTTTATGCTAGTAAATGGAAAAGATTTGTACACTGTGCTCTTCAAAAGCATGTAGACCATTACTCGGCCCCAGTCAGTCATATGCTGGAGTTCTTGATGGTACTATTCAACCAAGGGGCCAGTTCTTCAAAAGTGAAAGTCCATTTGGCAGCAATTTTTAATTTCCACATTGGTTTTAATGGCTGTTCACTAGCCTCTCATAAGCTATGCAAAGCCTTCTTACACAGCACAATTCTTCTCAAACCACCTTTTAAAGATCCCATGCCACCATGGGATCTGAATCTGGTACTGCAGTCCTTGATTTTTCCATCCTTCAAATCAGCCCAAGAGTTTGACCTTAAATTTCTGTCTTGAAGCCCTTACTCTTAGTTGCCATCCCTTCTGCCAGACAAATTTAGCAAATTCAGGCATTGTCGATGAAACCTCTTTATCTCATTTTCCATAAGGATAAAGTCTCCTTATGAACCAATGCATCCATTTTGCCCAAGGTGGTATCACACGCTAACATTAATCAATGCATTAATCTATCAGTCTTTTTCCCGAATTATTCCAACAAAGGAGAATACTTGCTACATTTGCTAAATGTGCATAGAGAATTACATTTCTCTCTACATAGAACAAAAGATATCAGAACAACTGATCAATTATTTGTATCCTTTTTGCTGATCTGAAATTGGGCTCACCTTTATCTAAAGTCACCTTAGCTAAATAGCTTACTAACTGTATCTCCTTTATTTACAACAAATTGGGTATGACTTTGCCGTACAAGGTACGTGCTCATTCAACCAAAGCTGTAGCTACCTCCTCAGTTTTCCACTCAAGAACTTCCATGGATGACACTGTGCAGCAGCAACTTGAGGTTTCCTTCACACCTTTATCTCTCATTATAATTTGTATCTGGTGCCCAGAAGTATGGCATCTTTCGGCTAAATGGTGCTCAGAAATATCCTTCCTTGAGTCCACCCAGAGTTCTAGGTAGTTGGGGATTCTGTCTCATCAGTTGAGGATGGAGTGAAAATTGACAACATCAGATAAAGAAGTTATGTACTTACCATACTGTTACATTCTGTCTGTGTTGCCCATTTTCATTCCTCCTTGACTCCTCACCTACCAGCCCCCAACCCTTTTTAGGTTTATTTTAGAAGAGCAAGCGGATCTAACAAATTTGTTTTATCTTATAAACATTACCAGCTCCAGATGAAGCATTACCTTGTTCTCTCTCTTTTTCATCTGATATATAAAGTTATGAGGACGTCTTTCTTTTATAGCTTGCAAACAAGGTCTGAGGTAATGATGGATGGTGCATTATAAGTAAGGGAGAAGCTTGACAGTTTCAAGTTGCCACAAGCTTTTACAGCGGCCGAGTCAGATCCAACATCTCTGATCTGAAACCATCACTCAAGTAGGAATGAAAACAGACAACAGAGATGGAATATTATGGTAAGTACATAACTTCTTTTTCTAGGAGTTTAAAATATGAGAGTACAGGCAAGAGGAAGAGTGCACACTTCCACACTCCCATGCTCTGGATGGACAGCAAACACTCTCTGGCAGCCACAACTCCACTCATCTGCCTCCTACCTTCTAATTGTGCCTACTGCCTACAGAAAACTTCAACATAAATTACCTAAAATGTGTCAGTCTAAAAGCTACCACCATCTACTCCAATGAGAAAACTGTTTTTTTACCCCCCCCAAAAAAAAAAAACAAAATCTGACTTATCAGTCTTCCAGTGCCAGGGCTTGCCTGTCAGATCTGAGCAAAACAGTTTCTTCTCCATTCATCTGTGCCATGGAGTTGGCCTTGTTAGTACGTCTAACATCTGTTGGAGGGGGGGGGGGTCACCAGAGAAATCTTCCAATTGTCTGTACATACAATGAGTGAGAGGGAAAAGATGAAGATAAGCAGTACAGTGGAGGGGGGATGATACCAAAGCGCTGGATAATTTCAAACAGTAGGAGAGGAGGCAGTAAGAGCCAGGATGACCCATCTTTGAAGTTAGCTGAAGGAATATAAACAGAGACACAGAAGGGGTGATACTGTGAAGTTGTCACACTGTGTTACCAAACAGCAGCAACACTGGTGGCTTTCAATTGTTGGGAAACAAAAGGCATATAAAAATCTATAGGAAATGGATGCCTTATATTGGAAATGATTGCTCCAAGACAGAATGTGGAGTGAGATAAACCCATTGCTTCTTTAACCACGGTGATTAATAATCCTTCAGTATTTTCTTTAGAACTATGAACAAATTAGAGAGCTCTAGCTGAATCAAAGTTCGTTAACTTCATTTTTTTAGTTTTGCTTAATGCTTCAAGAAATCTAACAAATTAATTAGACAACTTGCTCAGTACTAAAAAGTAGGAATAAAATGGGTATTTTGTTAGCTCCTTTAAGATGTACACAGCCACCATGCAGGAGGCCTACAGGTGATTTTTTTTTTTTTTTTTTTAACAAATACATTTTATTAAAAATTTTCAGTACAAAACAAAACACAGAAAAAGCTATACAGGCATTTCCAGAAAACAACACAAATGATTCAATCTTTGAAAACATTCTAAATGATTAGCAAAAGATGAAGGTTCCTATCAGTTCATCGAAACTTCAGCAGTTCAAACACCATATGTTCGAACTGTGAAGTTCGAAAATTGATTATCGCGAAGCCACAGAACACCGATTTCTTTCCCAGGGAAAGAATTCAGTTGGCCGTTTCTGCAGCTTTGCGATTTTCAGCACTGTGGTGGAAAGTTACAGGTCGGGTTCAGTTAAGTGTGCGATTGTGCAGACGTTAGGGTTAGGGCACGGGTTAGGTGAGTTAGGGTTAGGGCGTGGGTGAGGTGGGTATACGATAGTGACAGACTTTAGGGTTAGGGCAGGATAGGTGAGTTAGGGTTAGGGTGCAGGTTAGGTGAGTTAGGGTTAGGGCATGGGTCAGGTGAGTGTGCGATAGTGACAGACCTTAGAGTTAGGGTTTGGGTTAAGGTAAGTGGATAGATAGTAGTGTATGTACAGTTTAGTGTAGGGTTAGATGTAGGATTTTAAGTGTATGTGTGTGGATTGCTGTTTTTTTGGTGTGCTTGTGTTGTGTGTGTGTTTCTTGGAACAGCGATTTTTTTCCTCTAGGAAAAAATCACTGCTCTAAGCCTTCGATGGTTTTGCACTTTGAGGTTAGAAGTTTGAACATATAGTGCTCAAACCTCTGCGGTTTCATCGAAGTGATATAGACCCCACAGATGATTGTCTAAGAAAAGAAAAGAAATTATTTCTTCCGCATACATCACATACACAAATCAAGTATTCCTGTTCCTGAGGAAAAAATAAAATAAAAAATATTTCTAATGTAAGGAAACAAGAGTATTTATATGAACATCTTTAAGATGCAGTATTTGTTCTACAATTGTACATATTTAAAGCATTTTGGCTTGTATGTCATATACTCCCATCAATTTCAGTCACAAGCATTGTAACTGTCAGTACATACCCATGTAAACATACCATATAGAGGTGTAGAAAATTGTCACTGTGCATACATGGTGAAGCCTTCATTCAGCCAAAACTCTCCCCAGTTGGCACTGGTGACTTAAGTTTCCAAACCAGCTGTGTGAAATCTCATGGATAATCACATCAGCAAGAGAACAATCTCCTGCCATCAGATAAGGTATAACAAAAGTGATACAGGGATTTTCCATCCCGCCAAACAGGAAGGAAGGTGGCATAAAGAGGACATCATATCTGGAACAGTGAAGCCAGAGAACATTGAAATTAGAAAATGACCTGCAACATCGCCACATGAAGGTCTAGCTCCTACCATACAATGATGCCCACCCACTCAACCAATGACTCAAAAGCTAGGACAGGCTGATCAGTCACAAATGAAATGACAAAGGATCACATCCATCATGGTATATGGAAAATACAACAAGCCAACAATCTTTTGCCTTATACATTTTCCCCTCTCCACTTCATCTTGGCCACCTGTTCCTCAGTAGCATCAAAATCTCTATTCTGGCAAACTTAGTCGTTAGCTAGCATGCAGAATGGCTTGTGTCCTGCATTCTGCTACAGCCATGGTGGGAAGGTAAACAGCCTAACTGCTTCCCTCCTTTTTAAATCAATATCTCCCAACACAATTCCACCAAAATTATACAGTACCATTACTTGAACAGCTTTCCAAAGAGGCCAGTAAATCACATGATCCTTCTCACAACATTAATATCACTCAGCACAACAGTACACTACTAGGAATTAATCAGAGGCACAACAGATCAGCAGGGAGATGGGGTACTAAACTGTAAGGTATCATATCCTTACAGTCAGGACTAGAGTACAGGGGGACTTGCAGGCTGTTGGGGACACATCCTGCAGACAGAGCTCAGAACACAAAGAGCAACTGCTGCATTTAGATTATATAATGGATGTAACTGCAGGGTACTTCACATCTTCATACCAAAGGCCATTTTTGGTTGGCATACATACCCGCAACACCCCTCACCTAATCAACACAAGGCTGTTTAACACAGCAGTAACCTTAATGCTTTACATTTGTATGCAAGGATACATAAATAAAGTAGGCTTGTATCAGGCATTCGACATATACAAATGTGTACCTAGAAACTTTGTCCAAATGAACAAAATAATACATAAATGGACTTCCACACAATAAAATGCAAAGCACTGAACAGACTACTGCAAAAACTGGGACCTTTTTAACATATGGATAAGGTCTGCAATTCTGTACAAAATGTTAATCTTTCTAATAATGCTTTCATAATGTCTTCAGGGACCCACTTCCTACTTACTGACTCATATTCTTAAGATTTCCCTCAAAAGATCTGCTCTGGGACCCTTACTCTTCTCCTAATTTATTAATGACCTTCTCACTGACCTTTTCCAATTTCTACCTCTTTATGCAGACGATACAGTCCTTAAAAGCACCTGCAAAAATACTACTGCTCTACTTTTTGCAAAACAATTGCACTTTGGAAAACGCTAGCATTAACAAACTAGAAATCATTAACAAACTAGAAATCAATACTAAGAAGTCTAATTACATTTTTTGGAAAAAACAGAAAACTGCATATCTCACCACTAATGTTCTCTAGGAAGGGTTGACACGGACAAACAACTGATGCCAGAGCCATGGACTAAAACTAAATGCCAAGAAATGCATAATAGTATCCTTTGAGAAGTCCTCCACCCCTGGTATCATACGGACAACACACCCTTTACATTTGACTAGTAGTCAGGGACTTAGGGACACACACAGACAGTAATCTAGCCTTTGACCACCATGTGTCTGCAGTAGTGAGGAAATCATTCTATGTTGCACAACTTATAAACAGAGAAATGGCATCTAGTTCCAAGGAAGTCATTGTTCCACTGTATTCAGCATTCATAAGACCTATCATTGAATACAATGCCCCCTTTGGTATGTACCTAACCAGGCATATCCACAGAAGTTCTTCACTAAAAGAATACAGGGCATAAGTATAATGTCCTCTGCAGACCGCCTCAATGCCCTATCCCTGTATTCTGTTTCCTACAGGTTGTTGATGGGAGACCTATGCCTGGCATGCAGGGCATTGTCAAATCTCACTCTGATGGACCTCCTGCATATCCACAAAACAAACCTTACCAGAATTACTTGCTCTAAAGACTTAAACCTTGCCTGTGATATAAATAGGACCTACTGGACAGACAGGTATGTATCCCAGAGACTACCCCATCTCTGGAATAGGCTCCCCGTCCATGTGAAGCAGAGTTCCTCCCTAACCCAATTCAAATGTAACTTGGACAATTGAATGGGAACAGGAAATTCATCCCTGGTTTGGCACCGATGTCTCTAATGGACACAGGCAACCAGTAAATGGTTCATCTCCCAGGTCCCTGCTTGAAATGTTTTATCTTCCAAGCTCCAGCTTATACTTATCAAGGGTACCAAAACTTGTCAGAGATTTGGGATACATGGCTAGGCTTAAAAAGGCCCTTGTGGTCATTAGCCTAGTAAACACCTATGAACCTATGAATTAAATCAACCAAAGTTGCCAATAGAATTTTCAATCTATTGACACCTGATAGTAGAACAGTTATTGCTCTAGCTGGAACACAGTCTCACTATATTTGCATTCAGCTCATTCTCCAATAACTCAGTCTTACAAAAAAATTAAAATATGTTTTATTATATATAACCAACTTTATTAAATGTTCAATATTTAGTTAGTAATGTGAGCAGACATTACAATTACAAAAAGGACAACCAGTGTAAAAATTTCCTTACTTTCATGAATTAGACATATATATACTTTCCTAACAATCATCATTCACTCCAACATTATTATATAAATTGTGCAAATCTTGCCTTCCCTTAAAATTCACTTTACGGTACTTTTCCGTTAATGGGGCAACACTGACAATGTGCGGGTGGTATTGGCTTTCTGGGTTTAACATTATCTTCGTCCTGACAGTCTTACTGGTCTTCTCACTTGTCAGTACTGCTTATTTTACTCTCCTGTCCTGGTTTGAATGTTGGCTTTCTACTCACAGTACTACTGATTGTTCCTCACATAACCATTTAGAAAGTAAAAGAAGACCAACAGTGAATTATTTCTGCTTTGTGCATGGCATTGCGTGTGTCTAACACCTAGCAATCAAGAGATGTGCCACAAGGTATTATTTCAAAAAATACAAGTCCATAACAATAACAGAAAGTGAAACCAGTTCAGAGAACCGCAGGGGGTGGTGTCACGTCTGTATACTTACGCTGCCAACAGAATGGCTGCTGAAACAACATGCTGCTTATTCTTTTCGGGAAAAAAATAGAGGTGGTAGAAGAACGTTTTTTTTTTTACTTTTCCAAATCTTCGCAATTACATCTGAGCGAAACAACTGCATGTAGAAGTAAAGCAAATGAGGATGTGTCCCTTTTTGCGTGTACATATTTTTTCAGCTGTTTCAAGATTCAGAAAGGAAAGTGCTTTGGGGCTACCAGCTCTGCAAGGATTCTGAGAAGCATCCGGCAGAGAAATCACAACATTATGACTTACAAACCAAACATATGAGGTACAAATCTGAGCACTGTAGGATGATATGTACAGTTTTGAAGGAGAATAGCTTTTCACACCAGGTTTTACTAGCTAGTCCAACATCCATGTGACGTTTTCAACCACTACCTGCTGCTTTACAAATGTGTTGCCCCGATAACGGAAAAGTACCCACTTTTCCTACTGAACATTCTCTGTGTGCACTGCTGCCATAAACTCCATTTATTTCTATGCAATTTACTCTTTCATTTTTCTAAAGGTCCCACCTTCAAGTCTTTTATCTCCTTTATGTTATTCAATACTTCAGTTATGGTAGGTCTAGACTGTGATTTCCAATTTCTACTAATTGCTTTTTTTGGCAGACAGTAGCTTAAAACTTTACAAGGCATTATTATATCCAGGTAACTCTGGTCCTTCATCCTAGCTCAAAAGAATCATTTCACACAAAGTACTCTGTAAGGAATTTTTAACATCTGTCAATTCCTAACATTCCCTGAAAACCTCTTTCTGTCCCATCACACCTCCAGCATTTGCTATGTACATGACGAAACACTCTCTGTAGTCTATGCAAACACCTCCATGCAAAAATCCTAAACCTTCTGTACTTACATACTTAGGAGCCATACAGAATGGGCTACCACTGTTGCTTTGTATATTGCTTTTCCATTCCCTCTTCCCAAACTTTTCTAACCTTTTCCAATTGATTCTTACAGTTATCATACACTATTTTACATTATCCCCTTTTTAACAACAGTGTTTGTTCTCAGCTCAACTAAAACTGAACCAAAGATGGTCTTTCACTTAACACTTCCTTATCTCTTTCTCTTTACTTATACTTTGTTATCAATCCTTGGTAGGGAAGGCAGTCTCTAAATTATAATCCAAACTTCTTGGCTTTATCCCACTCTATTACCTTTCTCTCCAAAGTTATTTGCTCCCTTTACCTTGGTTCTTTTGCTAATGTTCTTCAATAAATTTGCGACCCCTTCTGCTATTTCTATGCCCCTGGTTGCAATAATCCCTATTGATAAAATCTCCTTACTTCATTTCAGTGTCAGCTATGTTCTTAGAATGCTTTTTGTGTGTTTTATGCTACTGTTCTTAAGGGCCTGCATCCAAAATGCTATTCTGTCTCATTGTTCCTTGAACTCTGCCTTGTTTCACCATGTGTTTTCACTTTGATTTGTAACCTTCTGCTTGAGTTATGTAATTGAGTCTTAACTGTGTAGCTCTTAATTATCCTGTCAAATCAAGTAGTCCTACCCCCCTTGTTGTATGGGGAGAAACAACTTATTCCCCTTAACTCTTGCCCTCTTCCACATACCTCTTTAATAAATTCACTGAAAACAAAAACGGAACACCACTGCAGCCAGAACGATGTAAAAGAAAAGAAACGCAATTTATTTTAAGACCAAAACAGCGTTTTCGCTTCCAGAAAGCCAGAAGCTTCATCAGCAGTTGAAAGGATTAAAACCAAATGCATTTAAAACAAAGTAACTGGCGCTTGTTGACGACATCACCACAAGCGCCACAATGTTGCTTAAAGGGGCAACGATGAAACTTAAAAGGGCAACAATAACAAGGAGAGCGGGTGAAAACAAATACATAGTATGCCCTGTAAAACTTATATAAAAGAATAAAAACATTCTAAATGAAATGTGAAGCTAAAAAGTTGTATATAGTAAATATCAATAAACAAGAGCAACTAACTCTTGGTAACTCTTTCATCATTGGGGAGAGGAAATATTTCATCAATCACAAAATTAATTGTAAAACGAAGGCCATAGTATACGTAGCTTTTTGCCAATGCTGCGCAGCTTTCTATGTTGGTAAAACGGATAGACGCTTCTGTGACCGTATATACCAACACATCTACGCTATCAACAATAAGAAAAGCGACAACGCATTGTCAAAACATATTCTTAACAACAGCGGCCACAGCTTCCTGTTCATGGGCATTGACCATATCAGCATGGATATCAGAGGTGGCCCACAATCTCTCATTGTTGAGACTCGTGAGCTCGAATGGCAACTCCAACTGGACGCCTTTTCATTTCCTGGGCTAAACGAAAACTGTAATATTGCTGCTATTCTTAAATATAAGAGCTACCTTAGATAATACTTTTTACTCTTAGTGGCGTACCAACCTATCCCATTGGTCAACTCAAGGACAGTGAATAATGTTGCATATATTGCTTTGCTAGGGTTAAGCCCATTGAATGTTCTATTCCATCTATAGTTTAAAGTAATAGCAACCTTAACATATTGATTTCCTTTGATATGTAGCTTTTTCATATTGCTTGCTCCTGTTAGGTGACCCGATGCAGTTGTACATTTAGTTGCTCTTGTTTATTGATATTTACTATATACAACTTTTTAGCTTCACATTTCATTTAGAATGTTTTTATTCTTTTATATAAGTTTTACAGGGCATACTATGTATTTGTTTTCACCCGCTCTCCTTGTTATTGTTGCCCTTTTAAGTTTCATCGTTGCCTTTAAGCAACATTGTGGCGCTTGTGGTGATGTCGTCAACAAGCGCCAGTTACTTTGTTTTAAATGCATTTGGTTTTAATCCTTTCAACTGCTGATGAAGCTTCTGGCTTTCTGGAAGCGAAAACGCTGTTTTGGTCTTGAAATAAATTGCGTTTCTTTTCTTTTACATCGTTCTGGCTGCAGTGGTGTTCCGTTTTTGTTTTCAGTGAGTTTATTTGTTTCTTATTTAACTCTTTAATAAATTCCTTTAACTCTGTTAATAACTTCTCCTCAGGATGAAATATGCCTGAGTGTTATACAACGCTAATAGGACAAGAAAAATTTTCACTGCTTGCATATTACCATCCATAATCAAGACCTTAGACGTAACACTACTGAATTTGTGTATCCTGTTTTGTTTGGTCTCCTCCTGCACATCCTTAGCTGCCATAATAGAATCCTTTTTAATCCATATGCCAAATTACTTCATCATATCATGTCCCCACAGATACTGGTACTGCTGAAACAATTCATCTATGGGTAGTCAATTTACTGCTACAGCCTTTGTTTTACTTCATTTATTTTACATCCTGAAAAGATTTAAAACTATCATAAAATTTTCTGCAACACCAAAATGTCATTTTCTAGATTTGTCAAGTACATAATAATAACATCTGTGAATGAGGTTAATTTTTTTCTTGATTACCATATCAGTTACATCCCTGAGTTTGTGACTCGTTTATTTACTTTACCAATAGCTGTAAGTTTAAAGGTCAGGGTTTCCCACAGGGCTCTGTCCTAGTCTCACACTTGTTTAAATTGTATCTTTCAGACCTTTTTCATCTGCGGTGTTCTACAGTCTGTATGCAGATGACTTGAAATTGGGTAAACTGATTACATGTGTTACAGATAGGGCATGTCTTCAAAAGAATTTGACTAAATTGCCCATTTGGGCACATAGGAATAATATTCTGATAAATACATCAAAAACTAAGCACATGAGATTTGTGAGACATAAACTGAAAGGTGAATATTTAATACAGCACTCAGTGATTGAAACTGTCGACTCTTGTAAGGACCTGGGTATATGGGTAGATTCAGTTTTGAGTTTATCTAATCATATCAACCAGATGGTTAATTATAGTTATAGAACTATAGGTTGTATAAAAAAAAAAATGTATAAAGTCTAGGAAATCAGAATGGTGATGTCATTGTTTCTTAATTACATCAGACCTAAACTTGAGTATGGAATAACAATACGGAAACCTTGTAAGTAAATAAGCATGATTAAACTGAAAAGAGTATAGTGAAAATAGACCAAGGGCATCCATGGATGTGAGAATTTAAGTTATGAAAGACTAAAATATCTGAACTTGTGCAGTATCTCATACAGATATTTAAGAGGAGAGTTTATTCGGGTATATTGGGCATTTAGAGACGACTACCTCTGGGAATATTTGGGGTTATCAAAAAGTAGTACAGAATCATCAGACAACCTATGTAAAAGATTCTATAGGAATGAAAAGTGTACTAACTGGTTCTCTGAGAGAGCAGCTGATGCATGAAACAAACTACTAAATTACTTTTACGCAATCACTGGTTTAGACATTTTTAATTACAGCCTATACACTTATTATAAGAACAACTATTTTTGGTATACTGGCAGGCTAGAAGGGCATTAATGCCGATGTTTGAAATATATGTATGTAAAGGGGAAAAAGGCCACCCTTGTCTGGTTCCTCTGTTCAAACACAGCCTGCCAGTTGGGAGACCCTCCCACCTTAATTCTTGCCTTTGACGCTTCATATATCTTCTTAATTAACTATTAACTCTATTATTCTATCACAGAATGCAAATGCTACCACTGCCCTGTTCATAAAATCCAAGCTGACTATCAAATGCTTTCAAATGTTTTCCTCCTCTCCACAAAAATAAAAGTTATGTACTCACCATAACTATGCATCTGTGTTGTCCATTTTCATTCTTTCTCAAAAAAAGAGTATTGGATGCGACCTTAGATCTCAATTGTCCACTTTTCTTCCAGTCTCTGGATCTGACTCTTGAGCTCCTCCCTTACACATAATGCCCTTTACTAGTGAATTACCTCAGATCGAGCCTGTTGTCTCTAACAATTACTCAACCATGTGGGTTATAACAAGAAAAGGAACAGCATAGGGGCTCAAACTGGAGCAGTGGTTCCAAAACAGAAACATTATCAGGTCACTCCCAAAGTAAAATAGAGGGGTTTGGAGGGCGGGGAGTTGAGGAAGACTGAAAATGGACAACACAGATGCATAGTTATGGTGAGTACATAACTTTAATATTTGATGTTGTCCTTTTCATTCATTCCTCAATGAATGGAATAGAGTCCTCAGCTTTAATAAACCTGGGTGACCCTCATGGAAGGATATTCTGGAGGACCACATTACCAAAAGAAGCCCTATTTCTGGAAATGATATCAAACTTGTAATGTAAAAGTATGAGCATTAAACCAAGTGACTGCAGCACAAATATCACCAATGGAAGTTCTGGCCCAGAAAGCAGCAGATGTGGCCACAGAACTAGTAGAGTGAGCTTTTGGACATCATGACAAAGGTAAATAGTAAACATAAAAAATACAATCTGCTACCATTTAGTTAGGGTGACTTTCGATACTGGTTTTCCCAATTTCTGTTGAACAAAGGAAACAAAGAGTTGGTCAGTTCTTTGAAAATCCTTCGTTCTATGGAGATAAAAATGAAGTTACCTATGTACATCCAAAAGGTGAAGCATGTATTCTCCTTTACTGGAAAATTTTTGGAAGAAGACTGGCAAATTTATAAAGTGATTGATGTTTGCTTCAGAAGCTATCTTTGCAAGAAAAGATGGATTAGTATGTAAAGTAACTCTGTCCTTGTGGAAAATCAAATAAGATGGTTTTGAAGAGAGTGCTTGATTTTCAGAAATTCACCTGGCAGAAGTAATAACCAAAGGAAAATTGTTTTCCAAGAAAGAAATTTAAAGTCAAATTTAGCTAAAGACTCAAAGGGGGTCTGAACCAGGTTTTGTAACACAATTGTGAGATCCCAAGGTGGAGTAGGATCTTTAATTGGAAGTCTAATCAGGAATGCTTCACATAGTCTGGATGACGCTAGAGAAGAAACATAATCTCCAGTGTGATAATTAGAGATGTCTGCTAGCTCAACTTTGATGGTGGAAAAACTCCTTAAAAAATCAGGCCAGGAATCCAAAACAGCAGGAATAGGAGCAGTAAAGGGATCTAATTGTCTCTGTTGTACCAGATAGAGATCTTTTCATTTCTTCATGTATATATTCCAGTCGCAGGTTTCTAGGAAGATATTAATAGTTGTTGAATTGAAAAAGAAAGCCTGGACAGTCTAGCCATCATCAGTATTGGAGAAACTATGCAGTCAACTTGAGGCCTGGGATGTGCGGGTGAGTCATCCCTGAGGGATGCAATACCAGATCTGGACTGGGGTCCAGTGTCCAAGCAGGGCATAGAAGGTGAGACCACAGCTAGGGAAACCAAACTTGTCAAGGTCAGAAAGGGACAATAAGGATAACCTCGCTCGTCAACCGGAGTGATTTCTACAGAAATTTTGGGATTAGAGGTAGGGCAGGGCAATCATACAGGAGACCGGAGGGCCAAAAGTAGACTAGAGCATCTCTTGGTGACCCCCACCCCACCCCAAGGGGGAATTAGGGAAAAAAACTGCCGCACTTGTTGCTAAGGGGCAAGGTGAAGAGATCGCAGCAAGGTTGACTCCATCTGCAGAAAATTCATTTGGCCACTGTATGACTGTGAGACCACTCATGAGGCATCAAAATAGTTCTGCTGAGCTTGTCTACTAGGAAACTGGATTTCCCCTGTATGTGTTTTGCTTCTAGAAAGCATTTGGAAGAAATCTCCCACTGCCAAACTCTCATTGCTTCTCGGCAATGGGGGTAGGACCTGGTTCCCCCCTGTTTGTTGATGTACCACACTACTGACATATTGTCCATTTGGATAGCAATTGTCCCTACAGGAAGAGAGTTCTGAAAGGCCTACAATGCTAAATGGACTGCACTGATCTGTAAGACATTTATATGATGATTGGTCTCTTCTGGGAACCACATGCCTTGAACAGTTCATTCCAATAAATGCCCCTCCCTAGCCCAAATGGGAGGCGTCTGTGGTCAGAGTGGCCTTTGGAGGAGGAAGGATAAAGGGACATCCCTGACAAATCCCTAAACAAAAAAACTCCAGTCCCTGGAAGCTCTCTTTACCCTACAGAATGCTGATGTCTGTGCAGTCTCTAAAAAGAAGTTATGTCCTTACCATAACGTTCCATGTAGAGTGTTCATCTCGCCTTTGTTCTTACACAGTGGTTCGGAGCCGATCCTCGGCTCCGAGTCGGCCGAATTGCAAAGCTCTGAATCTCAGAGAAGCTCGAGACCAGCCCATATCCCACAATCCTCCCTGCCATTACTCAGATCTAGTTTGCAAGCAAACCAGACAAAAGGATCCAACACCTGCGGTGCTAGAAGCATCCACTCTCTTCAGCCATTCAGAGACACTCTCTCTCCAAAGGAATAACTAATGGTCTAAGCATATATCCCATGACACATGGGACTATATACCCTGCAAAGGGTCAAGACACATCGATCAGACTCTAATCCTACCAGTTCTTCCAAACACATGGGGGGGGGGGGAATGTAAGAACAAAGGCGAGATGAACACTCTACATGGAACGTTATGGTAAGGACATAACTTCTTTATGTAAGAGTGTTCAATCTCGCCGTTTGTTCTTACACACGGGTAGCGTCCCTAGCTCCATGACCCCAAGTGACTCATGGAAGAACGTTCCTAAGCACAGTGGAACCAAATGATGTCCTATCCTTGGAGACCTTGTCCACTCTATAATGAGTGATGAAAGTATGTGGCTTAGACCACGTGGCTGCTGCACAAATAGTGTCCAAAGGCAAGCGAGCCGCATGAGCTAAGGAGGTGGAAACGGATCTGGTAGAATGGGCCTTAGGTTTGTTTGGTAAGGATTGGTTTGATTTAGCGTATACAAATGTTATACAGTCAGCAAGCCATTTAGATAGTGTACGTTTAGTAATTGCCACGCCCTTTTTATTGTCTGCAAAGGCGACAAAGAGTTGATCCGTTTTTCTGAAAGCTTTGGTCCTGTCTAAATAAAATCTTAGCTGCCTGTGGACATCCAACTTGTGCAGCATATACTCCAGTTTGTTAGTATGGTTTTTGAAAAAGGTAGAGAGTTCTATAGATTGGTTAATATTCGTAACTGAACATACTTTTGGAAGGAAAGATGGATTTGTACGCAAAGAAACCCTGCCTGGGTGGAAAATTAGGTAAGGTGGTCTGACCAATAATGCCTGCAGTTCTGAGACTCTACAAGCTGAGGTCACGGCGACGAGAAACAGTGTTTTCCATGACAAGAACTTTAGGAGGCATGACGAAGCAGGTTCAAAAGGTGGCAACATGAGTTGCGACAGTAGTAAATTCAGGCTCCATGGAAAGAAAGGTTTTCTGACAGGCGGTCTAAGATGGAAGGTTCCTTTCAAAAAGGCTTTACAAAGCCTGTGAGACATAATGGAAGAACCTCCCTCACCAATATGGAAGTTTGATATGGCCGCCAACTGTACTCTTAGAGTGGAAGTAGAAGCTCCTTTGTGAAAAAGGATGGATAAGAATTCTAAAATTTTATGTAAAGGAGCTACCAAGGGATCTAAGTTTTGACTAGATGCCCAATATACAAAGCGTTTCCACTTACTCGTATAGAGCTTAGTAGTAGAGGCTTTATGAGAAGCAACCAGGATGTGTTGAACTGCCGGGGGGAGTAGATGAGACCTGGCTAAGCAGGGAAGCGGAGCAGCCAAGCTGCTAGTTTGAGGGACTGTAGAGACGGGTAAGGAACTCCCGACGAGTGTGTCAGCAGGTCTGGCACTGGGTCCAGAATCCATGGTTCCTCTATTTGATGAGCTCGAAGAAAGGGAAACCATATTTGACGAGGCCAGAATGGGGCTATGGGTATTATAGTCCTTTCCAGGCTCCTGGCTTTCTGTAGAAATCTGGGAATTAATGGAGTCGGTGGGAATGCATATAGGAGACCCGGGGGCCAATCGTGTATCAGTGCATCCCTGGGGACATCTCCCGGAGGAGATAGAAGGGCAAAGTAGCTTCTGCATTTTGCATTCAATGGGGAAGCAAACAGATCGCAGCAAGGCTGGCCCCATTTGCGGAAGATCTTTTCCGCCGTCTGTGAATTCAGGGACCACTCGTGAGGTAACAGGATGGCTCTGCTCAACCTGTCCGCAATGACGTTGGATGACCCCGGGATGTGCGTTGCTATCAGAAAGCGACCCGTGGACTCTGCCCATTGCCAAATTCTCATGGCCTCTCTGCATAACGGGTAAGACCTGGTTCCCCCTTGCTTGTTTATGTACCAGACTACAGACATGTTGTCTGTCTGATCTGCTACTGTCCGTAGAGGTAAGAGGGCTTGGAAGTGTTGCAACTCTAGGAACACTGCCCTCAACTCCAGAACATTTATATGTAGAGTGTACTCCGTGCTGGACCATTCTCCTTGGACTGTTCTTCCCTGAAAAAGGCCCCCCCACCCTATCAGGGAAGCATCCGTGGTTATTGTGGCTGTTGGAATGGGTAGAATGAACGGACGACCCACAGTGAGGTTCTGGTCGCGCACCCACCATGAGAGGTCCCGTCTGCAAGATTCTGTTATCCTGATCTCATGAGTTAGGGGTAGGTGTTGAAATGACCACTGCGCAAAGAGCAGCCATTGAAGAATCCTCATGTGTAACCTTCCCATAGGGACTGCAATTAATGCGGCTGCCATCAGTCCCAATACTTTTAACACCAGTTTGGCCGGAGCTTTCTTGCTGACTAGAAGAAGTAGGACCTGCTGTTTGAGCGTTGAAGCTCTTACTGGGGGGAGTTTTAGTAGTGTCAATCGTGTATTTAGATCTGCTCCGATGAAGGAAATACATTGTGGGGGCGATAAACAAGACTTTTTGAAGTTTATGGATATCTCTAAGTGGGAACAAAGGCCGATTGTGTAGTCTCTGGCTTGCAGTAGTCGACGCTCGGTGGTGGTGGTGAGGAGCCAGTCATCCAGATAGGGAAACACCCGGAATCCTTGTCATCTCAAGTGAGCCACAACTACTGCCATGCATTTGGTGAATACCCTGGGGGCTGAGGTAAGTCCAAAGGGCAGAGCTCGAAACTGAAAGTGACTGGGCCCCAGGCGGAAGCGCAGGTGATCTCTGGACGGTCTGGCCATTTTGATGTGGTAGTACGCGTCTTTGAGATCTATAGAGCACATCCAATCGTCCTTCTGTAAGAATGGAAGGATCGATTGAAGCGTGACCATCCGGAACTTTTCCTTCTTCACGAAGTTGTTTAGATGGCTGAGATCTAAGATCGGTCTCCAGTCCCCTGTCTTTTTTGGAACTAAAAAGAACCTTGAGTAAGTTCCGAATCCTCTTTGGTCTGCCGGGACTGGTTGGATGACTCTGTTTTCGAGCAGCTTTGAAATTTCTACAGCTGCTAGTTTTCGCAGACGGGGTGGCATGTCTGGAAAATTTCTTTGTAGAGGTGGTGTTGAAAGGAAGGGGATTTTGTATCCTCTGGTTATAATGCTTTTTACCCAAGAATCTGAAGTAATGTTTAGCCAGGCCAGTGGGAATAAAGCTAAGCGACCCCCGACTGCCTCCAGAGCAGGACAGCCGGGCCTCCATTCAGGAGAGCTGGAAAGGTTTCCCAGGGACGGAATCCCTGTCGCCTTGGTTATGCGGACCCCCTCTGCCGCCGGGGCGGCGTCTTCCATTTCTGCCCCCTCCTCTGTCTCTGGAGGGGGTATCACTCTGTGTGGTCTGGAAAGATCCCTGATTCTTACGGAACCACATTTTTCTGCCTCGTTGTCCTTTGGGATACGGTCTAGTAGGAGCAGAAAAACGGACCCCGACAGCAGACAGGGTCTTTCCCTTTTGCTCGCACCGAGTGAGAGTCTCCTTAACCTTGGGCCCGAAAAGTGTGGCACCATCAAAAGGGGCATTGGCAAAGGAAGACTTGAAGGCTTCCGCAATGGAGCACAGCCACATCCATGATTGTCTTCGAAGAGCAATCGCTGAAGCTGCAGCTCTACTCGATCCCTCGGCTGCATACGAGATGAGCATCATGGATGAGTTTACTATGGATGTGAGGGTGTTAAGTTGTGCTGTTACCTTATCTGAAACAGCAGCATCTGTGTTACCCTGGAGGGTATCTGTCAGCTCCTTGATGAGATCCCTCTGCAAACGTGTGAAATGGGTCAGGTAGTTTAGCGAACGCATGGAAAAAGTCGCTGAACTAAAAATGCGCTTCCCATATCTGTCCATAGTCCTAGAATCCTTATTAGGAGGATGAACAGAAGAGGAAGAATCAGACATCTTTTTCGTGGCTCAACAGGAACTCCCTTGGTGAGATAAGATTTATCTTGGGGGGCAGTGATGAACTTGTTTGGTTTCCTAGGTACTGGTTCCACTGTGTCAGGTGTCTCCCATGCCCTTCGAGCAATCAAATCCATTAATTCATCGAAGGGCAGGGTCACCCAGGAGGTAGAAGGTTGAGCCCCAAAAGCCTTCAGCAGCACCGACTCGTCCTCAGAGGGGGCTAGGGACTGCCAATCACCCCTCTGTTTCAAGATCTCCAGGATGTCTGCAAATGACACATCCTCTGAGTGTGATTTGGGGGACCCCTCTGCCTCATCCAAGTCGGTGTCCGATGTTAGAGACTCCTGTGGGGAATCTATGTGTCTCCTCTTGCACAACCGTTTCCTTGGGACCTCATCAGAGGGGGCTTCTGGTGAGGCCTCCAAGGAACAGGGGGAACCCTCTGTGGGTGGCTGAGGCAATTGGGCTCGACGCTTGGGATAGATCGTGGGTGCAGAAACAGAAAGTGGCCCTTTTTGGGGAGGAGAAGATTCCCCTGATGATGTGGTTGTCTGTGCAGACAATACCTTCCTCATAAGGTCAAAGGCCCCCGAACCCCTGGCTAAGGGCTCCCCCAGTTCCAAAGAACACGGAAGCATCCCAGAACCAGGTGCCATGGGCTCCGACCCCGGGGACGGAGACGAACCAGTCTGTGCCAAGGCCCCGAGAGGGAGGGTTGGCACCGACAGGTCAGTACGACTCTCGGTCTCAGAACCGAGCAAAGACCATCGGCTCCGCGACTCCCCTAACGGTTCCAAAGGAGTCGAAGTCAAAGGTGCCGATCGTGCAATGGATGGTTTCGGCACCGAGGGCTCCACTATCACCAAGTGATCTTCTCCCGGCTCCGAGATCTGGATGGGTCTCGAAGAAGGACCCGTTGGAGATATGGGGAGGCCTTCTAGTTTCGACACCAACTGGGAGGAAACTGCAATTAACCTGGAAAGGGCTGTGTTCTCCATGAGTTTTTGCATGACACGATCCACATCTGTGTCAGACAAGGGTCTGGAAGAATGGGTCGAAGGAGCCGAAGATGGCACCGACTGAAGAATGGACGGTGGTGGCAGTTCCGACACCGGTTCCAAGATCTGGGGCTCAGTAAAAGATAAATGTTCGGCGCTCGGTCCCGAGATCTGTGGAACTGGCGAACGAACCCGAGAAGATGAACTCGGAGCCGATGACATGGGCTCTGACATCTTCGACCCCTTCAAGGATTTAGAAGCCTGATCCGACTTGTCCAAGGCCTCTTGAAAGGCTGGCTTCAACAATCCTCTGTCAATAAGCTTCCTGCGTCTATCTGTCATGACCCTCCCACTAAAAGAATGACAAATAGAGCAATCCTCTTGGAGATGGAGAGGGCCAAGACAGTAGACACAGGAAGCATGATTGTCAGTAATGGACATTTTCTGCCCACACTGACATCTTTTAAAACCAGATTTGGCTTTTTCAGACATTGTACAGTAACAGTGATAATAACTACAATAATAGGTTATATATAAATAAAACTCTCACAAAAAAAAAAACACACCCAAGAAAAAATGTTAGGCCATAAAGGTGTCTGAAGAAGAAAAATGGGAATATATATATATATATATATAAATCACACACACACACACACACACACACACACACACACACACACACACACACACACACACACACACACACACACACACACAGCACTTCTATAGTAAGTAGAGTGAAGTAGAATAAAAAGTCAGCCAAAGATCCTTCTAAGTAGGAGCAAGCAGCAGGAATATGCAAAAGGAACTTCGAAGGACCACCAAAAATATGTTCCATATAAAATTTATTTCAATAGACGATAAGAACAGGATAAGCACTTTCACGTACACCACTGGTACGCTTCATCAGATCTAATTCCTTTAGCTATTAGCTATGGAGAAAAGAAATACATCAATGGGAGCAAGACCCAAAGTAAATACAGGAAACTTGGAACATTTGTTACCGTTTCCTGTGAAAATACACGCAGCCTCCAGGAGCAGATCAGGCAGTCGGGGAAGGAGAAAACGAAAACTGTCGAACGAAAACAACCTACAAAGAAGACGACAGAAAATCTAGGAACTTTGGTATTTAACCTTTCCCATTATGTTTTATCTGAAGCTGAATTATCTTTATTAAACAAAGGACTGTCGTTCATACCTTCGCAAGGCAGTCTGTTACATGAACTTTTAACTGATATCAGATTATTTGTTCGGAATGTTGCGTTGAAACTAATGTTTTCTGACAAATCAAGAAAAGTAGATGATTATATATCCAAGAATAGTAATTGTTTTAAGAGAAAAAGTAATTTTGTACCTATATTATCTCCGCAGCTTGAATGCTTTGTAAAATTATGTGAGCATGATTGTTACGAGTATTATACTACAGTTAAACATAAATGTTCCTTCTTTAATGTATCCAGTAATGAATGGCATGCATTACAATCGTTGCGCAGAAATGGATTAATTAATATCAAACCTGCTGATAAAGGGGGAGGGATTGTATTAATGGATACTAGTATGTATAATGAAATCATGTTCAATATGTTAAACGATGATTTAACCTATGCTGAAATAGATTACACAATGGTAGATAAAATTATTAATAATATACACGATAATCTTTATGATATGCTGATGTGCAGGCAAATTGATAAAGAATTATATTCTTATTTCTTGATAAAACAACCCTATATACCTCATATAAAGGGCTTACCGAAGATACATAAGAATATATTTCCCCCACCAATGAGACCTATAGTTGTTGGTGAGGGTTGGGTAACTGAAAGTTTGTCTGTATATTTAGAAAAAAAGTTAAGTCAAGTGGTGAAAGCTAATCCTTACATTCTTAGAGATACTTACCAACTCATAGAGACATTAGACTCTATGTTTATGGAAGGAATACCTGAAAGCTGCATCTTAGTAAGCCTTGATGTCAAGAACCTATTTACATCTATTCCAAATGAATTTGGCATACAAGCTATCTATGAACTTTTGAGCACGACCACTGATTTTACTAACAGTGATATCAGTTTATTTGGTATATTACTTGATATGGTTCTTAACAATAACCTCTTTATGTTTCAGAATAAGATATATAGGCAAAAATGGGGGGTAGCGATGGGTACTCCCTGTGCGAATACCTATGCAAATCTTGTAGTACATCAATGGGAAAGAACTTACTTGCTAGATAGCAGCTTCTTTAATAGTGTCCTGTTGTATATAAGATTTGTAGACGACATACTACTGTTCTGGGATGATACTCTAGACAGGCTAAGAGAGTTTATACAATATCTTGAATCTACAACAGATTTTTTGAGATTCACTTGTACACATTCTTATAGTAGCATTGATTTTTTGGATATTACAATTAAGAAAGGTACGAGTAATAATATTATGACAACACTTTATAGAAAACCATGTTGGAAGAATAACCTACTTCACTACAATAGTATGCATCCTAGGTTTATTTTTCCAAACATAGTGAAATCTCAATTTATCAGACTTTCTAGACTTTGTAAAGATATGTACCAACGTATAGAAGACGTTAATTATTTAGAATGTCTATTTATAGAAAGGGGTTACAATAAGAAATCAGTACAACATAATAAAGAGATAGTTTCGAAACAAATAGTGGAACCTTTTAGAACAACTGGGTATCGTAACTTAACCCAGCCAGTAGTTAAAAAGAAAGTTGGCATAATAATTAGATTTACAAATGATAATAAGGACATCATTAGTATTATATCTAGAAATTGGCATGTCTTGACAATAGACCATGATATACGAGACATAGTGGGTCAGAAACCCAGTTTTATTTATAAGAATAATAAGAATCTTAAAAGACTTCTTTGTATGGACAAGGATATGTATGAATCAACGGAGATATATACATTAGAGAAAAATGGAACATTTCCATGTAATATGTGCAGCATGATTACAAATGAACAGGAGTATAGTCATCACACTTTGAATTTTAAATTCATACCTAGGTTTCATGCAACTTGTAATGATCACAATTTGATATATTTAGCAGACTGCCTATCATGCAAAGCATTTTATGTAGGCATGACAATGAGAAAATTTAAAGATAGGCTTTATAATCATAAATATGATATAAGAAAGCAAGATGAGCGTAACGCATTAGCAAAACATGTTACAGCTTTCCCAGGACACAGCTTTAGATTTAGGGTATTGCAGAAAGTCAGGATAAGTAAAAAAGGTGGAGATAGAATGAATAGTTTAGAAAGAATAGAGTTAGAATGGATATTTAGATTATGTGCACACTGTGAACCAGGTCTAAATCAATTTATTAGTATAAAGCCTGTTTTAGATGGACGTAGATTAAAATAAGTAAAAAATGTCCTTATCTATTATTATATATATTTTTTAATATGTTTTTAGATATCTATACACACATATATGCTACATTTAACAGTTGCTTATTAAATATCAAGTGTCATTAAATAAAGTAGATAAATATATTTATTTCAATATTTATATATGCACAATATAAATATTTATTTATACATGTGTTTTAGGAATTTTAATTAAATTTAGTTTCATATATACACTTGTATTCAAAATTAAATATAATTAATTATATATATATATTTTAGAATAGTTCTAAATATGGTTGTTCATTAAGCGCAAGATGTTTGATCAACTTGTATTTGTTATGTGTATGCATATTTTTTCTCTTTCTCTTTTTGTTGTCAGGAAATTCTTATATACAAGCTATTGAATGCATTTGATGTTTGTTTAGCCAATTGAATAATTATTAGATTGATTTTAATTGGTAGAACTATTTAAGAATGCCTGTAGTGAAAAGGAATTAGATCTGATGAAGCGTACCAGTGGTGTATGTGAAAGCGCTTATCCTGTTCTTATCGTCTATTGAAATAAATTTTATATGGAACATATTTTTGGTGGTCCTTCGAAGTTCCTTTTGCATATTCCCACTTCTATAGTAACTACTAACTAGAAAAAAATTTGAATTCTTATCTGAAGAAATCAACAACTCAAGTTTCTATCTGGTCCGAGCTCTCCTCGATCCGATCTGTTGCAGCGGCAAACTAGATCTGAGTAATGGCAGGGAGGATTGTGGGATATGGGCTGGTCTCGAGCTTCTCTGAGATTCAGAGCTTTGCAATTCGGCCGACTCGGAGCCGAGGATCGGCTCCGAACCCGTGTGTAAGAACAAACGGCGAGATTGAACACTCTTGCATGTTGTGGTTTAAAGCTGCGGAGAGCACACCAACAGTGCCAGGTTATTAATGCCTTCCACACATTTAGATCAGCTATTTCACAGGCAGGGACTAAAGGTGGAGGTGTCTCTACTTACATCAAAAATAAATATACTTCAAGGCTGGTCAATCAGGACAACGCGCCTGAGCTGCTCCATGTTTAAATCACCATAGGTAAAATCCAATATCACTTCCTTGCCAGTTATAGGTCCCCCTCTATGACCCAGGAAACCCATACCATAAATTTAAACTTATTAGAAACATCAACCATCCAACTCAATACCATATTCTTGGGTGACTTTAATTACCCCAATATTAAGTGTGAATCCTATATGACATCAAATGTACAGGCACAGAGATTCCTGGATTTTGTAAACACAAACTTCCTGGACCAGATAGTCAATACACCAACCAGGGGTGCAACCATACTGGATCTTGTCCTCACTAATATGGGGCAGTGCTGCACACCCCCTACTGTAATGCCTTCCCTGGTATGGTCAGACCACAAAATGATCTCCTTTGAGGTAAAAATAAAACCTGGACCCCAGCTCAATTGAGAATATTCAGGACCTATTCTAAGACTAACCTCCTGCTATTAAGTGAGAACCTGGCAAAATTTCAAGTCCCTGTAAACCACGAGAACACTTCTGCCTATGCAGAATTGTTCACAGAAACATTGTGCAAGCATGTTAACAGATGCATAGAGGCATCTGTACCCACCAGGAAGAAGTACAGAACTAACTCAAAAAACAAGCCACCCTGGTGGAATCACAAAATCAATAAGATGTATAACAGGAGAAAGAAAATCATGGCAAAAATTAGGAGGCGCAGCACCCACAAGGATAAAAGCACTCTCATCAAACTAAACAA